>NW_015165242.1:245108-252652 GCF_001447785.1 Gekko japonicus | reverse complement strand
TCCTGCTGACAGGGATTGACAAATGCTTTCTTATAGTAGGCAAATGGGCAAAATCAACCACTGCTCATACATGTGCTTTCTCCATTGTGGCTCCTGACTTGTGGAATGGCCCTGCCTGAGGAGGTCGGGAAAGCTCCCACTCTCCTGGCTTTCCATGAACTATGAGAAACTGAGCTATTCAAGAGGGCTTTTTTGCCTAGGTAATAGGGTTGCACTATACAAAATGCTTCATAGACTTACTTGGATAATATGATTAGGAACTATGATCTATACGGCTGTCTATATTTCATTGTAAGTAGGACCCTACTGTATAAATCTTGCAGGGCTCAATGTGTCATGTTAATACTTATGCTAGGCTTCAGTTCTTTTTGGTGTAGTGGTTAAGTGTGCAGACTCTAATCTGGGAGAACCAGGTTTGATTCCCCACTCCTCCACTTGCACCTGCTGATGTAACCTTGGGTCAGTCACAAGCTCTGGCATAGCTGTTCCTGAAAGAGCAGTTTGTGTCAGAGTTCTCTCAGCCCCACCCACCTCACAGGGTGTCTGTTGTGGGGAGGGGAAGGGAAAGGAGTTTGTAAGCCGCTCTGAGACTCCAAGTGAAGGGCGGGGTATAAATCCAATCTCTTCTTCTTCTTTTTGTGTTGGCTATTGAATGTTCCCATTTCGTTGATTGTACTGACTATGTGTGATCCACTTTGAGTCCCTGTGAGAAAGGTGGACTATAAATAAATAAAACATAGTATGGGGAGAGTGTTGAATTGAGAATCTGGAGACCTGGATTCAAATCCCAACTCAGCTGTGAAGGTCAGTGGGTGATACTGGGTTTTGGTGCATCTCAACCTAACCTGTTTGAGGCTGCTGTGGGGGAAAAAATGGCGGAAAGGTGAACCTATTAATAATGCCTTTAGCTCATTAGTGGAAGGGCAGGACAAAAATATTTGTAGTTGTATTTATTACATTTATTAGAAAAAGGAGAAATAAGTATTTTATTGGGAATTGTATTTTGTGATTTCTCTGTTGTGGTTCCAGTTCAGAACCAAAAAAGCTGCCAAAGTGCTCTACAGAATATGTATATTCATACAAATATTCAATATACAAAACAATCCCAGTAAGTATTACTGAATGGAGTCCTTAATAAAAGGTTGTAAGAAGACATTGAATCATTGACGAAATTCCTTGGAGTACACTTCCGTTTCATTTTTTGGTTCTTAGTTTATAGTTATCCTTTGCTGTGACCTTCTATTCTGATGTGGTTCCAATTCAAACAGGTTCCCACACACCTGATCACTCAGCATGAGGTAGGACCAGGGCTTTAATCTATGAAAGACTAAAGGATCACATGAGGAAAATGTAACCTATAGTAAGGCCCTGACACTTAAGCATTCTGGCCAGGGAGAATTTGGCCCCTAGCTGAGTAAGTTGGGTTTCTCTGCTCAGGGCTATGTGTTTGTGTTTTATCTCTTAGTTTTGCTTGCTTCACTTTGTTCTTTATTGTTTCTCATAAACTCTACTTTTCTAAAATTTAAAATGACAGTTGTAGATTTTCTTTGAAAACTTCAAATCTGAAATGAACAGGATATGCATAGGCCCCTAGTTAATATGACCATAATAAGAAGGAAACTTCTTTCTAAGGCGGTCTATATTTCTTCTTCAGTCCCTCAGAGACACAGGATGTGAAACTCCATGCCCTCAGAATTCTGGATGCCTGCCTCCGAAGCTATCTTCCCTTGTCTAATCGGCCATTTACCCCATTCAGCAATTCCCTGTGGCAGCATGGGAGGAAATGTAGTTTATTATTTAGTCATAAGTGTAATTTTATGATCCCTCTGTTGGCAAGGAGACAAGAAGTGGTTGATATTCTAGATTCAGTCCCAGGCAAAGTTGCAAAAAAAAAAAAAGGCTCAGGGCTGAGTCGACAAGCTTACTGTAACTCATCAGTAATGATGTTTATAGTTGCTGCTTTATCTCAAATCCTTCCCTTTTTGGTATTCAAAAATATCACTTATGAGTCTAATTTAATTCTTTTCCTATGCAGACATCCCTCCCATTTTCACTCCTTATACTTTGTGAAGTCCCAGAGATCCTTTGAAGAGTACTTGGTCTAGATTCAACAGGGGTATAGTTTCTCCAGTTTAACTACTGAGACTAAATCCACCTGAAACATACAAATTAGTAACTGCAACCTTTTACTGGATCAAAGAGTAGTAACTCTTTGAATTGTGGTGATCTGGGGAGGCCCTGTATAAGCTTCTGTCTTGCAAAGAGGACAGATTGACCTCCATGTGTAGCAGGGCCTTCTTTGTTGTAACTAGAGATGGGCACAAACCAGGAAAATGCAGTTTGGTTCATGGTTCATGGTTTGTGGTGTGCCTGATTTGCGAACCATGAACCATCATGAATTTTAGGGGCTAAATGAACTAGTTCAGTCTGTGAGGTTTGTGATTCAATAGAACCACTCCCCCAGGCATGCTAGAGACACCAAACTCACAGGGGATCTCCAACTCACTCTCTTCTACCTGCCCTCAGATTTTGGTGAAGGTTGGATATAGAGGGTCCAGGTTATGGCCCTCAAAGAAGGTGACCCCACCCTCCATTGTTTCCAATGGAGGGTGGGAATAACAAAAAAGCAGTGGCAATATAAGCCCAGCAGAACAGAATCAAAGCTCCCAAGAATCTCTGCAGTAGAAACTTAAAGGGGGGAGAGCATCTTTGCAAGCCCAGCAGAACCAGTGCCACTGTGGCAGTGCAAATCCTACAGGACTAAGATCAAACCAGATATTCTCAAAGTTGAAACTGAAGGTGGGGGCATTTTTGCAAGCCCAGAAGAACCAGTGCAATGTACTAGGGCCCAGCAGAACCCAGTGCTGATGTGGCAATGCCAGCTCAATCACAATCCAAGCAAGGTGGGGCAAGTCCAGGAGAACCAGTCCAATGTACAAAGTGCCCAGCAATACCAGTGCAATCACAGAGTGTCCAGCAGAACCCAGTGCCACAGGCATTGCAAGCTTAAAAGGACTGATCTCAGAGTCACAAATCCAAGCTGGGGGGGGGATTTTGCAAGTTTTGTGCAAGAAAATGGAAAGTAAACACAAAGAAACACCAGCAAAAGGGGGGTGACCCTCTTGAAAGTGACATGAGTAGTTTAAAACTGACAACAGTGTTTCCAGGCTGGAGAATTCTGCCCCCCTCTTGCTTTGAAGTTTGGTAAACATTTTGTTGAGTGGAGACAATCTGTCTGGAAATGTATTGATTCACAAACTGACACAAACTGCTTAAAAGTTCATGGAAAGGTCATGCCAGTTGACCTGCCACAAACTTCAGTTTGTGAACTATGAACCAGCCAAAATTTATCTCAAACTTTAGTTCCTGAGCCGGTTCATGCCTGTCCCTAGTTGTAACCCCAGTCCTCTGGAAATCTCAGCCCTGAGATGTTTGGTTCCATTTTTTAACAAGTCTTCTGCTGAGGAGTGAAAACTTGTTTGCTTAGGTTTTAACTGACAGGAGTGTTTGTAATATGAATTGTTTATGGAGGTTCTATATTGTATACTACTGTCTGGTTTACTTTTGTCTTTCTTTGCCTATATCATTGTTATGGTTTTAAACATATTTTAATTGTTTTATGATTACTGAACTTGTGATTGTGGATTTTTAAAATCTGTTTTGTATACCACAATTCTGAAAAGTTGTCAAAACTTTGGAAATAAAAGAATAAAAAGGAGAGGGCTGATTTGCCACAACTAATACTATGGACTAGGGGTGTGATTCAGTTTATCTGAGTTTGGGGGGGGGGAACCAAAAAATATCTTACCAGTATTTTTTTGGATATTTTTTCAGCCGGTATTTATTCAGGATTTTGGGGGGGCACCAGATAGCTGGCATTAAAAAGTGTATAAAGGGATTTGGGGGGACAGCCAGGATTTTTTGGGGCAGCCAGGTACCTAGTAAGAACATAAGAACATAAGAACATAACTCATTAGCATAATAGGCCACACCCAAGAGAAAAACTCATTAGCATATTAGGCCACACCCCTGACAGCACAGCTAATTAGCATATTAGGCCACACCCCCATGTTACCAGAAGTGTGATCATCTAGCCACACACACCTTTTGCTTCTTATTCTGTTTACCTTGTTTGTTGTCAAAACCCAGAGCTTTTTTTGTAGCAGGAACATAAGAACATAAGAACATAAGAGACGCCAATGTTGGATCAGGCCAAAGGCCCATCCAGTCCAACACTCTGTGTCACACAGTGGCCAGAAATACCAGTGCCATCAGGAGGTCCAGCAGTGGGGCCAGGACATTAGAAGCCCTCCCACTGTTGACCCCCCCCAAGCACCAAGAAGACAGAGCATCACTTGCCCCAGAGCCCCTAGCTATACCTTGTGGCTAATAGCCACTGATGGACCTCTGCTCCATATGCTTATCTAATTCCCTTTTGAAGCCGTCCATGCTTGTAGCACCCACCACTTCCTGTGGCAGTGAATTCCATGTGTTAATCACTCTTTGGGTGAAGAAGTACTTCCTTTTATCCGTTCTAACCCGACCGCTCTGCAGTTTCATGGAGTGCCCACGAGTTCTTGTATTGTGAGAAAGGGAGAAAAGTACCTCTTTCTTTACCTGCTCTTTCCCATGCATAATCTTATAAACCTCGATCATGTCACCCCTCAGTCGTCTTTTCTCCAAGCTAAAGAGCCCTAAGCGCTTTAACCTTTCCTCATAGGGAAAGTGTTCCAACCCTTTTATCATTCGAGTTGCCCTTTTCTGCACTTTTTCCAAAGCTATAATATCCTTTTTAAGGTGTGGTGCCCAGAACTGCACACAGTATTCCAAATGAGGTCTCACCATTGATTTATATAGGGGCATTATTATATTGGCTGATCTGTTTTCAATACCCTTCCTAATAATCCCCAGCATAGCATTGGCCTTCTTTATTGCAGTCACACACTGTCTCGACATTTTCAGTGAGTTATCCACTACAACTCCAAGATCTCTCTCTTGCTCAGTCTCTGCCAGTCCAGACCCCATCAATGTGTATTTATATTTAGGATTTTTGGCTCCAATGTGCATCACCTTGCACTTGGCCACATTGAACCCCATTTGCCATGTTGACGCCCACTCGCCCATCCTTGACAGATCCCATTGGAGTGCCTCACAATCCTCACTGGTTTTCACCACCCTGAACAACTTTGTATCATCCGCAAATTTAGCCACTTCACTGCTTACTCCCATCTCCAAATCATTAATGAACAAGTTAAAAAGCAGTGGACCAAGTACTGATCCCTGCGGTACCCCACTGCTTACCACCCTCCACTGAGAAAATTGCCCACCTACACTCAAAGGGTGTTTAGAGTGACTGCAGTCCCTTTAAACATTTTCTCGGTGAAGCCATGGCTTGGAAAAGGTATTTAAAAAGACTACGAGCCCTTTAGATGCCTTTGAAATTCAGCTGCAGCTTGTAAAAGGCATTTAAAGGGACCACATTCATTTTAAATACCTTTCCCTCTCCATTGGAAACAATGGAGGATGGGGGCACCTTCTTCTGGGGCTCATAGAAGTGGACCCCCTGGTCTAATCTTTTTTAAACTTGGGGGGGTTGAGGAGAGGCACCAGCAGCTACACTGCAAATTTGGTGCCTCTGCCTCAACAAACAGCTCCCACAGAGTCCCAGATAGCCCCTGATCGATTCTCCATTATACCCTATGGGGACCATTTACTTTACTTTTCTTTACAATTCGATTTATATACCGCCCTTGACCCCTAAGGGGTCTCAGAGCGGTTTACAGATATACTACTTATGTAGTTGTTATCCTAACCTAGGGACACAAATTCAAAGGGGGAGGGGCTGCCTACCGATACCCAAGCGGCGCGTTCTCTCCTCTTTTTGCTGATTTCCCGGGCAGGCTTTGGATGCTGTTCCTGGCGCCTCAAGCTGGCCGGTGACTACCTCCAGCAGGCTTCTGATGGGTTCCTCCAACGCGCGACCGCTTCTGACTGCAGCTTCTGGCTTCCGTCCCTTAGGCTCCTGCCATGCTGCGTCGTCTCGCCATCGCATCGCCTCAACTCCGCCTCCATCCGGTTCGGTCGCTGCATCCTTGGATCGCCAGTTGCTCCGCCGCCATTGTTGTTACTGCTGTTGCTGCCACCGCCAGCACTCCTGGCACACAACCAGGAGGAGGGTGCCCCCTGCCACCTAGGGCAGGTACCCATTTGTCTACTTGCGAATGCTTTCGAGCCGCTGGGTGGGTGGGAGCAGGGACTAGGGCCGGGAGCACACTCCGGCCGCAGTGGGTCTCGAACAGCCATAGTGGCTGTTCGCTAGCGTTGTTACTGCAGGCGTTGTACTGCCTGCGCCACCGCTCCCTTGACTATAATGGTCCCCATAGGGTATAATGGAGCTGAAAAAAATTGGCAGTCCTGGATATTTACTGAATCTGAATACCATACCAGTATTGAGATCCAGGAATATGGGAAATACCAATATTTGGAGGGGGTTCAATATACCCAAACCCAAAAAATATGGGGTGTTGGGGTGTTTTTTTGCACACCCCTAGTATGGACTGGTAGCTCATCTGTATGCAGCTACAGAAGATCCATAGTGAATTAGAAATTCTAAGTTGTCTCTGGCAGATGTAGCATAGAATCCAAGTAGCGTAGCTTTTACTTACTCTAAAGTGAAGAATTCCTTAGCAAAGGTCCCTTTTGGTGAGAGCCAGTTTGGTGTAGTGGTTAAGTGTGCGGACTCTAATCTGGGAGAACCAGGTTTGATTCCCCACTCCAACACTTGCACCTGCTGATGTGACCTTGGGTCAGTCACAAGCTCTGGCACAGCTGTCCTTGAAAAAGAGCAGGGTGTCTGTTGTGGGGAGGGGAAGGGAAAGGAGTTTGTAAGCCGCTCTGAGACTCCAAGTGAAGGGCGGGGTATAAATCCAAACTCTTCTTCTTCTTCTTTTCCTGTATAGGATATATGGCTGGCAAGTCATGTTTGGCAGAGCAATTCTGTTTGAGAGATGTTCTTCTCCATTACTTATGCAATGAAATAGGTGAAACGAACTCCATGTGAATTGGGCAGCTTTTCCATTGAAGAGCAATTTTTCATACATCATCAACTTATAGACTCTTGGTTAGAAGAAGACGTTTGTTGAAACGGCATCGCATTCCGGAGACCACCGTCCCGTCGTTGTCATATTCTATCTTTATGTATCTGAACTTACACATTTGAATGCATTATTATCACTTTTGTACATTTCATATTTATAACTTTACGGTTTTCGTTAAAGAAATATTGAGCGCACTGTGTACAGTTCTTGTGGTTCTATTTTTGCATGTCTATGGACTGTGACCATATTAGTTTTTGTATATCCTAGTGATTGCCAGTACATACTGAAAGTCATGAGTGAAACTGAAATCAGCCAATGATAATGACGTGACCTTGACCTTTAGAAATGGGTCCATTCAGCTACAGACTCACAGACTCAATAGAGGATGATAATTTAATACTTTAAATTTTCTCTCCCATTCCTCTGCAGAGTTTTAAAGTTACATGT
>NW_015165242.1:224386-245060 GCF_001447785.1 Gekko japonicus | reverse complement strand
TGCTCAGTGGGGGGCAACCAGCCAATTAAGGTAAGTAGTCCCAATGCTTGTTTACATTAAGAACAGTTATTGTTTTAATCCCAGATACAGTTTATTAGGGCTGTTCTTTCCTATCACTTTATCAGCACTGGCTCTGGGGTTCCTTTTTATTGCGCAAACCAGTCTGTGAAATTTACACTTGCTAACTTCCCATAATAATAAATGGGGATGTGATGCTTATTATGTAAGCTGTCTTTTAGCATTTATTAGCAGCTCAGAGGGATGCTGATTGACTCCTGTAGTTACTGCTGGACTCAAGACATAGGACAGCTTTTACCACACAATGGTGGGTGATTTTTACATTCAGCATTGTGCTGAGTAGCTTATTTCCCATTTTCTTGTTCCTTTTTTTATCACACTTGGTGGGATCCAACCAATTTTTCTGCTTGTGAGAAGGGAAGCAGGGTCTCAGCTGACCACCCAAAAAGAAATCTATGCAGGGGATCACTGGAGCTGAATGAGCAAAACCTGTACGGGAAGGGCACTGTAGCAAGGAGGGGAACGGGGCAAGATTGAGTGTGAAAGTGGATAGATTCTCTTCTCTGGGTGGATCCTAGCCCTGTCCTACCACTGCACTAACCAAAGTTTATTTATGTATTAAAACATTTATACCCTACCTTTTTTGGGCTCAAGTTTGAAGCCTTACTCCATCTTCTTTTTGTATTTTGTGTGTGCGTGTGCGTGCATGCATGCATGCACCTGGAAGTCATGGTGACCTCTGGTGACTGGGGGCCTGGAGGGTATTCAGAGAGATGGCTGAGTAAAGCCGACCCCCACCTCCAGGCTCTGGTATTCCAAGGAGGTCTCCCATACAAGTACTTACCAGAGTTGACCCTGCTTAGCTTCTGAGATCTGACAAGATAGGGCTTGCCTGGGCTATCCAGGTCAGGGCTGCCTTCCTCCATCCTCCATCTTCCTCCATCTTAAGTAGCTCCTCCATTGAAAGAAGAGCCACTTGAGAGGTAGCTATTTACTAGTGCTAAAATAAATTGGGCCAAGAAAACCACAGGAACTATATAATAACAATGACAACAAGCCTAAACGAGATTCTTAAATAGCTCAGAACTCTCTTACTTCCCTCAAAACCAGCAAGTGAACAACCCCAATTGGCTAGGAAGCAAGTTCTTCTGTTCAGGACTGCACAGGGCTCCACTAACCTTTGTGTTTCTTGGGAGAGATGACACAATGGAGTAAAAAGAATCAGTGCCTAAAGCCTTCTGCTTTCAAAAATTCCATGTGCTTTGGCAGGGAGAGGGGGCAGAACATCACTGGCTATAATGTCATAACACTCAGAAAAATAAAGACTGCTTTCAATTTTTTCCTCCACTTTTATTTTGGAGTTCCAAGTTACCTGGAATGTTCTCTGAAGTGGTAATGGTTCAGTAGGAAATTCCATAGTTTAGGGCTTTTCCAGGTATGTACAGATCACTCCACCTGCATGTTGACACAAGCAATTTCACTTTGTTATGTTCATCGGTGTCTCCTCCTCCATCATTACTGTTTCACATGCACAAACCCATACCCAGAAATTTAATGGTGAGGGGACATTAGTAGATAATAGACTTGCCTGTTCTTTATCACTGGACAAGACCTGATAATGTCATGGATGGAACCTAGTGGGTACCACAGAATTTCCAGTGATTCCTAGAGCTACCCGTTGTCACTTCTGGGTTGTACCTGTGATATACCAGTGCAGAGGATGCTGGTAGTTTTTAAAGTTTTTCTCCCAACACTGCTCAGAGCAGCAGCAGGTAATAATAAGCAATAGACAGTGGGAGCAGGAGGCCTGATAACTTTTTTTCGAGAAGAGAATAGCAAGGGGGGAAAGCAAAAGGTCTGGAGCAAAAAATGATGGGACAGAGCAGAAGAGAATGCATTTGGTCAGGACATGGTTAACGGCTAGTAATTTTACCTTTAATACTCCTGCAAGTATTGTCCACACCCACTGAACCACCATAGTGGTTAGAGTCTGGCTTCTTTAAAGAAACAAAAGCTGAGATTCTTTAGTTAATGTACTTATCTCACACCCTGGCATAACTGCAGCAAACACAGATCCTCACTCAAGACAGGCACTGGTTGCCTAAAGGAATCCCTCAGAAGGGGGTGAAGAATCTGTAGAAAGGACATGATACAAAGCAGAGGAAGAGTTCAGCCATCCCACTTAGCAGCAATCACAGCTCAAATTCCCCATTGGAGAGAATGGGGCTACAGTCTTGTTTGACAGCCCTCCTGAAAAATAAAAGAATTAGAAATTGCGCAAATAGAAGCAGCCTTGCAGAGCGAGATTATTTAATCAATAGTTTCCCAAGGAGCAGGAGCCCCTCTTCCCGGCACATTATCTGAATGTGCAAACAAGCTGTCAAAGCTCAGCAATTCTAGTTATCCAGCATCTGGTGCAAGGCGTGCCTTCCAGTGCATTAGACATTTGGCAAAGACTTGGGAACTCTCTGGCACAATGTCCAAGGAACCCCGGAGTGTCAGAGTATCTTATACCTGAAAATGCATTTTATCGTCTTTTGAATATTTCATTGAATTAGAATTCATGGACTGGAACTTTTATACAGATTTTTTTTTTTTGCACATATAAATTATGCACCAGAATCAATTGCAGCTTCTGCTTTCTCCACATTCCATCTTAGGAGGCCCAGTAGAGATATCAAAGGCACTATTGCAGAGAGAACAAACTGTACAAAGAGAAGGCAAGAATAAGCCCATGAGAAGAGCCCTCCTGGATCAGACCAATGGTCCATCTAGCCCAGTATCCCTGCTTCCCATAGTGGCCATCCTGGCAAAACTAGAAGCCCTACAAGCAGGCCATGGAGGCTAAGGCCCTCACCTCATTGGTGCTTGGCGCTTGGGGGGATAACAGTGGGAGGGCTTCTGGTGTCCTGGCCCACTGATGGACCTCCTAATGGCACCTGGTATTTTTGGCCACTGTGTGACAGGGTGTTGGACTGGATGGGCCATTGGCCTGATCCAGCATTGGCTTCTCTTATGTTCTTATGTTCTCATTGCTTCCACCAGCAGCTGGCATTGAGAGTTATACTGCCTTTGAACAAAGAATTTTATTTTAGCTGTCATAGCTAGTTGCCACAGATGGACCTTTTGTCCCCTTTGAAAGCCATCGAATGGCCATGACTGCTTTCTGTGGCTGAGGATTCCATAAGTGAATAATGTGTTGCATGAAGAAGGTTCATTCTGAATCTAGTGTCCATCAACTGCAATGGATATTAATTCCGAATCCACACTTTGTGATCTCAAGAAAATTTTACCTTTCTTGCCTGGTATATCTTTTTCAAAAATTCTTGGCACATTTCCCTCTTACCTAGAACAGTAGATTGTAAGCTCATTTCTATCATTTCCCTGATGTTGCTTATCAACAAGCACGCCTGGATTTTTTTTACCATTCTCTTTGCTGCTGCACAGACTCAGCTGTTGCCAGTTCCTCCAGGCAGCAGCTCTCCCTGAAGTCACAAACTCAGCAGGAAGCCTTTGCAGCTTTCTCAAAGGACAGACAAATGCAACAGTTCAATGAGAAGAGCTTTTTGCAGTTCAGGTATCATTTCCAGTTTAGCCACAAGCGGTAAACAGAGCACCCTGCTATCACAATGGGGGTGAAATGAAATGAAAGGGATTTTGTGTTGTTTTTTTCTAACACACAAACACACATGCAAACATAGTTTTCCAAAAGCACCTCACAAAAAAGTCCACAAACTCCGAGCTGCAACAGTGTTAAGAAACAAACTAATGAAAAATGGAAATGGGTGTTTCACAACCTGCCCTGTTTTTCCTTCCTAAGCTATTAAGTGTTTTTGCCCCTGAACATCTGGGGAAACCCTACACAATGTTTGTTCTTCGCTGATGTTTGTTTTTCGTCCAATTTGGATGATGATTTTCAGGACTGCAGTCATCCTCCAAAGAATCCTCCCAGTTCAAATTCATCCTTGGCGCTGTGGGCAAAGGAAGCTTTACAGGTCTAGGGTTGCCATTGGCCCAGGGGCATCAAGCAAACTCCTCCCCCTGGATTCCATTAGAGATTGGGGAATTCCTAGAGTGTTGTGATGTCACTTCCAGGTACAACTGGAACTGATGTCATGATATTGCATGATGTCACTTCCCTCCCCAGTGGAGCAAAGATGACAACTGGTGACCCTACGTACAACACTCTAGAGGGCAGGCAGCATTGCTAAGTAGGCACAGGAAGTTGTTCGATAAACGCAGGAAGTTATTCAGCAGGCTCACATGCTTGTTTTTGGCAGCTAAAGGAAGCAACTGAAGCAGAGGGAGGCATTTTCTGGGCATGGTCTGAAAAGTAAGCACCTCACTTAACATGTGTACTGTGGACAGTTTAAACCAGTTCCCTGACTCTAGTTATTCCAGCCATTTAGAATCAACCTTACTTCTATTTGAGTAGATTCAGTCTGACTTCTTTACTAAAGTGTGACAGAATGTAAGCAACTGGCTTTATTTTCTTACTTATTTACATGTATACCTGTGGTATAACGTGCAAAGGCATTCCCCTGCTTGTTTGGAACAAATGTATGTATTTGGGGTGCCTATACAGGCGGGATTGCTAGCCTATGTATACCAAGGTCCAGATTCAGATCAAAACTCGGAAAAATGATAGGGAAAAGACTCTTAAACAAAGACTTTCTCTTTTACAAACAACAAAAGTGAGTAAATAAACTTTGCAATACAGAAAAAATGGCAATGAAAATTACAGAATGGGAACAGCAGTGTGGTAAATAAAACACAGAAACCTTTCCTTTCAAAAACTGCCTGCTTACAGGAGGAATAAACCTATAAAAGAAAAGGAGACGTATGAGCCTGCCCTGAAGAGAAATGGGGGGATAGGGGTTGTCCTCAGAGGTAAAGAAGCAGCACTGGGAGCTGAAACTGACCAGGCGGGGAAGGGAAGCACAGCAGCTGGTCTGTGGAGTGGGAAGTTGAGATTGGAGAGGTGAGGAGCCAACCATGAGGCTGGGGTAACAGGATGAGTCCAAAACTAGCTACCAAGATTGAGGCTGATGGGGAAAATTTTATACCTCTTTGCCTGGGATGAGGAGTGGAAAGGGTGTTGGCTTTGGAATGTAGGGGGTAATAAAATGCAATTATTTCAAGGACATGCAAGTCTGAAAAGAAATCCATTGTCTATATAGTAGACTAGGAATAAGGCCCGTTGTGGAAATAAATATAATGAGCTCTAGAAAGAGGCTCTGGGAGAGTGCCAAGGCCTTGGGCACTCAGCAGAAATGTGCAGTGGTGACCTCAGCAGGGTATAATGACACAGAGTCCACCATTTTCTCCAGAGGAACTGATCTCTGCTACCTGAAGAATAGTTATAATTTTCAGTGATCTCCAGCCCTCACCTGGAGATTGGCAACAATTGTTACCCAGGAAGAAATGGCTGGTTTGGAGGGTGGAGTCTATGGCATTGTACCAGTCTGAGGTCCCACCCCTCCTCAAAACTCACCCTCTCCAGGCTCCACCCCTCAAATCTCCATGGTTTTCCCAACCTGGAGTTGGCAACCCTATCTCCTTCCAAGCCAAGCATCAACCTGCCATCATCTGCCCCTCTGATTTCAGCTTTGCATCTCCTCCACCCTCCCTCCTGGAGATCAGTGGTAATTCTGAGTGATTTCCACCCCTCTCCTGAGATTGACAACAGTGGTTCCCCAGAAGGGAATGGCTGGTTGCGAGGGTGGAGTCTATGGCATCGTACCTGGCTGAAGTCCCACCCCTCCTCAAACCTCACCCTCTCCAGGTCCCATCCCTCAAATCTCCAGGAATTTCCCACCTGGAGTTGGCAACCCTATCTCCTTCCCAGCCAATCATCAACCTACCTTTATTTCCCCCTCACTCTTCAGCTTTCCATTTCCCCCACACACACACCTGCAGCCTCTTCTGTGCTCTGTAGCCCTGACTTTCACAGAGTCCACCATTTTCCATGCTCTGAAGCCCTGACTGCTACAGAGTCCACCATTTTCTCCAGGGGAACTGATCTCTGCCATCTGGAGAGCAGTTTTTATTCTGAGTGATCTCTAGCCCTCACCTGTAGATTGGCAACAATGGTTTCCCAGGAGGAAAAGTAGTCTTTCTCTGCAATGGGGACCAAAGCAGCTTGCACCATTCTCCTCTCCCCCTTTTGACTTCCACAACAACCCTGTGAGGTAGGTTAGGCTGAAAGTCTGTGACTGGTCCAAAATCACCCACTCAGTTTCTACAGCAAGAACCTGGATCTACCAGACCCTGATCTGAAGCACTGGCTGCTACACCTAGGGCAGTCAACCTCCAGGTGGAGCCTGAAGACCACCAGGTATCACAACTGAACTCCAGACAACAGATCTCTCCTCCCTGGAGAAAATAACTGCTTTGGAAGGTGGGCTTTATGGCATTCTGTTCAGCTGAGGCCTTTCCCCTCCCCAAACCGTGGCTTCCATAGATTCTACCAGAATATATCCATGAATTTCCCTACCTGGACCTGGCAACCCTAATCAGGACTGGCCCCAATGAGTTCCTCACAAAGGCCTGCAAAGGGATTTCTTTCTTTGTCTGAACCAAGCTTGGTTGCCTACCATGGTGAAACAGGCTCCAGTTTACAACTCAGCTGTTTGCCTCCCACCCTTGTCCCATGGGCGTATCTCACTCCTTAAATTTGCTGCCACCACTCACAGAATTATCACTGCCTTTTTAGAGGGACAGTGAAACCGCTCTGGCCAAATCTCCCTGTTTGGAGTGGGAATCCCCAATCTTTGGGGGATCCCTGAAAAGTTGGCAACACCAAGGGTCTGGCCTTTCCATGCTTCCCTGGGCTACTCCCTCCCTTTGGTATTGTGAAGAGCAGGGGAGACTATGTGATCAGAGCACAACACAGATTATTATCTTAAATTAAAGAATTTATTTAACTATTTACACAGTGAGTGATACCCCTGTAGGCCCCTCTCTGGAACTACATCTCAATTAAACCTTATGGGGGAACATTTTAAACAAAGAACCACAGCCATCTTACAGACACAGGTAATTGCCATTTCGTGACACCTACCAACAGCCACTGAGGGGAAAGTTAGTCCAACGCAGGAGGCAAGCAGGAAAAGCATCTTTGTCAAGAGAGAAAGCTGTTTTCCAGTAATTCTGACAGGGCACAATGGCTGAAGGGGGAGTGGGTGGGGAAGAGGAGCAGACCCAGCACCCGGCCAATGGCACGTGAGTACTCTTGAGTGGCAGCTGATGGGCCAATGGCTGAGTGAGCACATGTAATGTTGCCACTTGAAAAAAAAATATTATATAGAGAGAAGAGACGGGAATTTTCCTTTTTTATTTTGACATGGAAAGTATCAAAAGTGTTTTCTTAGGGAGATTTGGAAGTTAGATCTATGGATGGGTACTTGCCATGATGGAGGAAGGGCTGGAATGGAGCTTTCTGGTCATTTTGATAGTTGGGAAATTTCTGGAATTGGCCCACTGCTTATTGTTTTGGAAATCTGGGATGTTAGTTGAGGTCAATTTATCTGGGAAGAAGCTGTGAGGTCCGGGGGGGAAATGGCCCTTGAATGAATCCCTCTTAGGTTTGACTTATACATGACTGATAGAGGAGCTGCCCTGCATTCTTTTCTTTCTTGCCATGACTCAGTGCCCTTAATTCAGGCTCCTTCTATCATTTCTAGGCCCCACACTCAAGTGTACACATGCACAAAAAGGGGGATCAAATTATACAAAAAATGGGAGTTCCCAGGAAGTGGGTATCTCAGGGGCATCTCACCTTTCTCCCCAATGGGGACCCATCTAGCCATCATACTGCCAACTGGCTGGTTCATTGCAAAATAGTGCATCTATTTTGTTACTCCATTCATAGGCTCCTCCTGAATAAAGGAGGCCAATTTTACCCAAACTGCAAGTCATTTTACTGTGAGACACAAGGATGGACCTCTGTGTTATTCCCTGTGTGTCACAAAGGATTCAAAGGCAAGGTTTCCAGAGATGAAAAGGCTTGAGCACTCAAATTGCTTGTTCCCAGATATAAAAATGCTTTTTAATCATTAGTTAGGGTTTGTAAGGCATAATTTTCTACCGCTTGCATCCAAAGAGACTGGAAAATGATGTACAACTGCAGCGTCAAGAATAAGACTGTGCAAAGTGTGTGTTTGCAAAGAGATAAAAAATTCAGCATGGATAATCGGAGCCATGTATCATTTTATCCTTAGACAAAGTGCAGAGTAAATATTGGGCTTGGGATGGTGGGGGTAAAAAGCTATGGCTAACCTTAACAGTGCAATCCTAAGCAGGTCTATTTAGCATTCTACGGAAGTCTACTCAGTGGGGCTCACTCCCAAGAAACTGTTTTTAGGATTGATAAATTTATTTATTTATTTATTTATTTATTTATTTTATTTCATTTATGCCCCGCCCTCCCCGCATGCGGGCTCAGGGCGGCTTACATAGGCACAGTAGTGCAATAAAATATAACACGAATAAAACAATTTAGGCACCCAAAGTGCGATAAAATTACACAATTAACCACTTAAAACACAATTCAATCTTACAGGATGCATCGGTAATTAAAATAATCAAGTTAAAAATTTAGTTGGCCTCTGCTATAAATAAAGCAGTTGGCGTAACACTCTGCTCTACCACAACAACTGATTAATACACCAAGGGCTTTTCTGCATTCACATTTCCCCCCTCGTCTGAGTGTTTTGGGGTTTTTTGGGGGGGGGAGTGTTTCTGTTCTGCACATATTTTGCTCCCTCTAGTGGTCAATGTGGTATTACACCAGTTCATGTCTGACATATCTCCCTGCAGATTTAAACTGCAGGTTTTTATGCTCACAGAAACCCCACCCCCAAAAGCCCAGGAATTTACAAGCAAGGAAAATGAGAATGCAGAATAGCCCCCAAGTCTAACATGTGAATCCCCAGTACTAGTGGGGTTGGTGCTGCTGCCAGGCAGGGGGCAAGCACTATCAACAAGTCTGCCATTCATGCCCCCCTGCAGGGATCTTGTACTTTCTATCCTCAAAAGGACAATTTTAGAACCTTGCTGGTAGACATTGGAGATTTCACAATGGGAATACCTGTTTCATTCAATTGATCACATATTGTTAGATTGTTCGTGGCATGCATCTGCTAGGGAAAAATGGTTAAACACTTGGTTGCATGGTAAACATCACCTTTCCAATGAAATAAAATGCCAATTTCTATTGAACGATGTAACAGCAGAGATTACTGTGGCAGTGGCCAATTTTTTAGTTGACGTGATGAGAGTGAAAAATTTGGGAAAGTCCGTTTCATGATTTTATAATTAACCTAGACTTTTAGTTGATTGTGTCATTTTCTGTCTTTGATTTTTAAGGTTGTATATGCCATTAAAGGTTTATTGATTGATTGATTGATTGAATACCTGTTTCAACAGCATCCTCATGACAAGACTACCATGTGATCTCATGGAAATAAATGGCCATTTGTGCTCTTAGCTACCCCTTTGTATCAGCATAGCCACCATACTACAAGCTGCAGGGAGTTAAATAAGTCTACAAAACAAGGTTTGGATGCCGTAAGGGCCACAACTGCAATTTTATATGAGACGCTCTCTTCTAAAGGACTAGTTTCTGGCATCATTACTCAGTCATGCCTTATTTACTTACTGCACTGAGACCATTTGTAAACTATTCAGCTTGAACAAAGCTGTTAAAATCAGGTCCCAGCTGAACCAAGGAGGATTGTATACGTTGCAAACAATCCAACAGTGCAACAGCTTGCTAAAGGGGTGGGAAACTTTTTTTTTAAAAAGCGGTACTTTGTTCATTTTTAAAAGCACAATAACACGCATTCAGCACTTCACAGCCAAGTAGCAAATGCCCTTTTTATATTTTATAACTATTGGCAAAGCTCCAAAGAGCCCTTTAGGTGCACACAAGCACTTCTGTGTGTGCACTGGGCCTTCCTTTGTCTTTTCTTCTTTTCTGTTTTGCTGATTGCAGATCCTTATTTTGCATTGTAGAGAGCCTTTGTGGAAGTCCCTCAGATTCCGGTTGCTTCCACATCAGGACAAGTAATCACTGCACTCTCACTCCCACTGCAAATGCAGAGGTCTCTGGAGCAGCAGAAGAGGCTTCACATGGGGAGGGGGGTTTCCTCTGTGCTAACATTCTAGATCAAGGCAACCATGTCCTTGTTGACAGAGTTTAAACATACAGAGGAATGGAGCACCAACTGTTTAAAGAAAATCTCAGTTTATCAAAGAAGAAATAAACTGTGATAGGACAGAGGAGAGGGAGAGAGGCTTAACTAACTGACTGCTGTGAGAGGCAGGAATGAAGGGGGGGGACTCAGTTGGAGCAAGAAGTCTCCACAGAGGCAATCAGGAGACAGGGAGGACATAATTTGAAATTGGGAGAAGTCCCTGTTGGAAGTTCCAGATGTGATGTCCCCTGCTTCAAGAGAGGCTAGATAACTAGATAGGCACACTGAACCTTCTTCCTGTATCTACTCTTCTGCCACTGTCCTCTTTGATATGCAGATGTGATGTGCAGATTGTAATCTCAGGGACCAATTTCCCTTTCCTGCTTCTCTCTCACTCTAAATGAAGACTTGCTCTCTACCAGCACCTCTCTTGGCACCATGTGGCAGATGGGCCTCTCGCCATCCGCCTCCATCCTTTAGCTAGTAAATCTAGCAATCTCTCCTCTTTCCTATCCAAAATGTACTTCTCAAATAAAGAGAGAAGCATTTCTCTTCTAAACTTGCAATGTGGCTCTGTGTAGCTTTGTAAGTGATGCTCCTGCGTTTGTAGCTTTATTTAAGCACTCTGCTAACTAATGGTGACTGGACTAACCAAACCAGTTAACTCAATAGTCCCTAATTTAGCTATGTTTACTAGCAGTCCTTCAGCTGTCCCCTATAGGCTGTTCTTCTGATCTGCTTCAAGTAGGTGCACTCTAGACCTTGTATATTTCAACAGTCCTTACCCCTGTGATTCTTCTACTGCTTCCTTTAAGGTCCACCCCTGTGATCCTTCCATAACAGGAACTTCTTGTGGTGCCCACCCAGCCCACCAAGAAACTGGCAATGCTAGAAGGACATTGCTGACACACCCAAAACCTGTCTTTTGGGACATTTTATTTATTTATTTATTCCACTTTTACCCCGCCCTCCCCACAAGCGGGCTCAGGGCGGCTTCCAAAACTGACAAGCAGTATTCATACACAATAAAACATAAATACGAAGCATCAGTTAAAACACAAACAATCCATCCACACATTTGCAGTAGTGTGGTAAAAATCCTAACCCTACTGCTCACAACCTCTGTACCACATGGAACACTTTCAAGTAGCATTCATGTGGCAGCTCCCATGAATAAACTTAGCCAGAAGCAGGAGGGATTAAAATTCAGGGAAAGAATCAGAGGTCATTTCGTAGAAAACGAGGTGAAGGAGCTCATTAGCATAACCCATTAACATAACTTATTTGCATATGCCACACCCCTTGACATCACGGGAAGTGTGTCAGAAGGCAACACCCACCGCTCAGGCTCCACTGGACTGTTTTAGATTGGTAGCCATTGGGGCGGGGGGGGGGACGTGCAGATCTGTCCTTGCAGGGGAGGGAGAGCTTATACCTGAATAAAATTTGGTCTTAAAGGTGCCACTGGACTGTTTTGGACCAGGGGGCTGGGGGGAGCTCTGCAACGTACCTGGCTGCTTCTTGCTCTGACTGAGGGCTGCTGGGAGGAGGGGGCGGGGCTTGTTGCATGTGCCCACCCCCTGGGCGCTGCGCTCCTGCAGGAAATGACCCCTGGAAAGAATTAAGATAAACCAAAACCAAAGCAGCAATGAGCTTGTGTAAATTATCTTTACTCCTCTTGGCCTCTCCTTCCCTCATTTCACATTGCTTTCGGTGAGATTTATTTCCAAGCAAAAGGACTGAATTACAACCACACTACTGTGGCCTCTCAGACCCCATATATCACTGCAACCTGAGCCGCTTCACTCTCCAGAAAGCTCTTTACCCGGGATGTATTGCTGAGAGTATTTTTGCAAACACTTCAGCCACTCTGTAGGGATTTATTTACGCCATCACAATATATCGAGCAATTCATTGTTATTTATGTGCCCAGATATCTCCCCTCTTCGTCTTCTGTACAAGCATCTCTGTTACTGGAGTGTTCTTGTGGCTTGTGAACTTAAGCCTGAGAAACTGAACACTCTTTTCTGAGGATATTTGTCATAATCAGTTATATTTCTGCACAGTTGGGGAGGGGGGAGAAAATGTATGCTGGGAAAATTCCTCATATACCACAAAATGGAAAGCCACAGATTATTTATTTTTGGATCCTGTGAACTCAGCAGGGCTTAATTTGAGTTAAAGATCCACTTGAGGCTTCATCCTGTGACTTGTTTTCCCTGTGCAGGCTCAGAGTCCGGAACTTGTTTCCACTGCCAAGGGTTCAGCCCTGTCAATTCAAATTTGTTATTTTCATAGGCTCAGATCTACAGTTCCTTTTTCCTGCTTAAAGTTCAGCCCCCAAAGTTGTTTCCAAAGCCCTAGAACTTGTTTTGACTGCCAAAGGTTCAGCCCTGTAACTTCAAAGTAGGGTTGCCAGGTCCCCCTGGCCACTGGCAGGGGATTGAATGGTAGACTTGCCAGATACAGGTCGGAAAACTCCAGGAGATTTAGGGATGGAGCCAGGGACAGACAGGGACCTCAGTGGGGCACAATGCCATAGAGTCCAGCCTCCAAAGCAGCCATTTTCTCCAGGGGAACTGATCTCTGTAGTCTGGAGATGAGTGGATTTATCAAAAACCCTACAGCACATTCCCCCTGTTTTTCATTTTAGTCTACTGAAGAAGGATCCTGGACCATCAAGTCACTCTCAACAACACTCTCTTTGGCAGTGAATTGTTTATTGAAGAATACTCATATTCCAGGCTAGATCAGTACATTGTCAGAACGGAGGTTCTGGCGGGAAAATCCAAAGATGCAGACAGTTCAAACCAGCCCCCCCCCTCCATACAACCAATCACATGTCTTAGTCATTCCGCTTAGCATCTGCGCTCACTACCCCCCCCACACACACCTATATGTCTTCTTTATCTATAAAAGCAAGCTGGCACAGTGTGGCTCAAGGTCCTTCCTAGACAGGGAGGTATCTTGGAAAGAATTATGGCACCTATGATAGAGAGCAGTTCACACACTCAGCCATTCACACACACCCCTCAGGAATTTCCCCCTTACAATCATGGCAAACTAAAGACAGAATTTGACAATGAGCTGTAATTCAGGTGATTCCCAGAATTTATGATGAGGAGGTAATCCATCCGCCTCCTCCTCTTCAAAGACCCTGGAGGCTGGCACCCTGTATAAAAATATTGATTCCTATAAACCCCTGCCTCCCCCTGGAATGTGTCTCGCTGATACCCTGCTGTGTTGATTTCCTGTTGAAGCCAAATAGAGAGGTCCAGATGGCCTCTATTGCCATGCCATTAAAACATGCCTTCACACCTCCATGCTGGAAGCTAGGCCAGCATGCCAGAAACTGCACGTAGATCATGGAGAAGCTGGAGTTTGGGAATCATTTGACTGCAGAGGGTGTTCCCCAGACCTAGCCTATCCCCCACCCATTGCCATGACAACCCAAAAGTTGGACACCCCCTTCCTACCCGTGATTGGCTGATGGCCACGGCTAGTCATGATTAGATTGGGGTTTTTAATTGTCTGACCCTTGGAGGAGATCTCAGATTTTCTTGCTCTCTTTCTCCTGTTATCTCTATTGCTCTGTGTCTGTTCATCTGAGAGGCTATGCTGCCATGTGGCCTCCAGCAGAGACAAAGGACTGCTTTGGAGCTGAGCACATGGCTGTATGCTTGCACAAAGATGGGACCTAATGGACTATTTCAATGGACAATATTGAACTCTTGGATGCTACCCTGATGTTGGTAAATATGCTTCTTACTGTTTAGTTAAGGCAAAACTGGCCTAGGCTTGTTATTTTAAATCCTTGTAGTCTGTGCAAAAAGTTCTGTACTGAATAAAAGATTATTCCTATTTCTAACCTGTCTGATGTTGTACCTGGACTTCAAGCTAAATCTTGCAGCCTAGACCGCTGACCAATTATGCTACCTTGGTAAGATTATCTGCGCAGCTCTGAGTAGAGTTGCTAATGTGTAAAACCCACATGCCAACTGAGATTCTGGGGATCTCTAATCTCAGACTGGTGAGGGATTAAGTTTAGAGATTCCTGGTGGCTATTGTTTTAGATTCAGAGAGCTTACATCTCTCGGTGATTGAGTAATGTATTGTGCCAGTGTAGAGTTTTCCCCCTCCATCCCTGGACTGGCCAGGGGGGGCAGAATCTATACACACCAGTAATTCAAACTTGTTTTTATTTTCACAAGTTCAGGTTTGCAACTTGTCTTAAATGCTAAATGCTCCACTCTAAATACCATTTTTTCTGCCAATTTCTCAGCCTGGGGTTGTCAAACTCCATGCAGGGCCCAGAGGCCTTCCAGAATTATGACGGATCTCCAGACAACCAAGACCAATTTCCCCGGAGGCCAATTTCAGCTTCGGAGGGTGGACTCTATGGCATCCCATCCCTGCTGCGCTCCCTCCCCTCCACAACCTCCTCCCCCAAGTCTCCAGGAACTTCCACACCTGGAGCTGGCAATGCTAGCTCAGCCACAGAGCTTCTCACTGCCAGAAGCTCAGCCCCAGCTGTTAGGTTCATGGCTAAGAGCTCCACGCTGAGTTGTTTGTGGTTTTTTTTGCCTGCCAAGGGTTCAGCTTTTAATCTTGATTTTGCTTTCACAGTGTCAGCTCCATAATTTGTACTTGAGTGACA
This sequence comes from Gekko japonicus, assembly GCF_001447785.1. Lineage (NCBI taxonomy): Eukaryota > Metazoa > Chordata > Lepidosauria > Squamata > Gekkonidae > Gekko > Gekko japonicus. Next base: position 230,186 of record NW_015165242.1, on the reverse strand, counting down.
GAATGGCTTTCAGCATGTGGGGTGCACTTCTCTCTCGCTACCGAAAAAGTAGAGCCAGCCCCCACTCATCCAAGAGGAGGGAGGCAAATTGTCAAGCAGAGTTTTCTTCTTTGTGGGGTTGAGCCTGGATGAAAGATTAGGCTGAAAGACCTGAGACTAAGCGAACTATATGTGGAGTTGATACACAAGAGAGATCTTTGCCTGCTAAAAGGCAACAAATGCTTCACAATACACTGTTGAAAAACTGTACATATGTGCCGCAGTAGAAGAAAATATGCCAAAGCTTTGTTTTCAATGCCTAATAGCAAAGTCTCTTGCTCATTTTGGGACCTCTTGCTTGAAAAGCAAAACACATAAAAGATAAAATAAGAATAAAGGCTATAAAACTGATTGACAATATCTGTTTCATTAGGTGTGGGATGACCAGCTGGGAAGACCTAGCCAAACAAATTAGTTGGATTTGGAAATGGTTCATATGGTGTTCTAGAAACTCGAGTCCGAGTGTTTAATATTTGGAAGTCAAGCTAGCCATACTAGAGAAGCAATCTGACAGTCATTTCAGTTTGTTTCAGTGTGAAACATATTTTTGCCAGTAAATCTTGCCCTCCCAAATGGGGACCAGATTCTCAGAGATTGTACCCCACATTTGGCAGGAGACTCCCTGCCCAGTTGGAGGCTGATAGGAAAGCATCCCTGCTCTACGAGCTATTGCAATTCTCACTTGCAGAGCAGACATAGGAAAGCAGGAATTAATGTATGAGCTTTCCCCGCCTTTCCTGGAGAAGAAGCAGTGTGTGTGTGTGTGTGTGTGTGTGTAAAACTGCAATGTGTGCTTGAGGGGAAGCAGAAGTTGCCCTCCTGCTAGGGTTGCCAACCTCCAGGTGGTGACTGGAGACCTCTCAGAATTACAACTGGTCTCCAGCTGACAGAGATCAGTTTCTCTGGAGAAAATGGCTGCCTTGGTGATTTAACTTTATACCCCTCTGAGGTCCCTCCTCAAACCCCACTCCCCAGGATCCACCTCCCCAAATATCCAGGAATTTCCCAACCCAGAGATGGCAACCTTATCTCTTGACTTACACCACTGTGCTCTTGTACATATAGCATTCTTCTTCCAGTCTGCCTCTGATAACAGAAATTTGCTGGAATGGGGTGGGGGGATGCTGAAACTCCTGGAGTCAGATATACTCCCCAGTATGTTCTATTGCTGTTCTGACCCACATGTATCATTTTCAGGGCTATTTTTGGGCAGGAACGCAGAGGAACAGAGTTCCGGCTGGCTCCCAAGTTGGCCACGCCCAGCAGGAATTCATTAGCATAATAGGCTACACCCAACAGCAGCAACTCACTAGGACTGGCTACAATTAGGGGTGTGTGGCCTAACATGCAAAAAGCCCTGGGTTTTGACAACAAACAAGGTAAAGAGAATAAGAAGCAAAAGGTGGGTGTGGCTGGGTGACCACACTTCTGGTAAAATGGGGGTGTGGCCTAGTATGCGAATGAGCTGTGCTGTCAGGGTGTGGCCTAATATGCTAATGAGTTCCTGCTGTTGGGTATGGCCTATTATGCTAATAAGTTCCTGCTGGGCTTTTTCTACAAAACAAGCCCTGATCATTTTTGTCTACACATGAATATGAAGCGTTATCTGTTCCACTTATCTAAGCTAACAGCAGTTGGAGGGGGCATTTCAGGCAAGGGAAGTGTGTTGCTATTTAATCCTTTTATGGTGAAACTGCACCTTTGCAAAACTTTCTGTCCTAAAGCAGTGGTTGGAGGATCTCCCATAAAGGCATGATTTGATCCCTTTTTTCCCATTACTAACTAGGGTTACTGGAGATCTCCCTCTATTACAACTGATCTCCAGGCAATAGAGATCAGTTCATCTGAAGAAAATGGCTGCTTTGGAAGGTGGACTCTGTAGTATTATACCCCACTGAAGTTTCTCCCCTCTCCAAACCCTGCCCTCCTCAGGCTCCACCCCCCAAACTTCCAGGTATTTCCCAAACTGGAGATGGCAACCTCCATTGTGGGCTAGTCCTCAATCTCAGTCAATTCCCTCTTTGGTAAGAGTCCCCATTCTGTGTGGCTTTTGTCTATGTTGGTCCCATGATCCCCAGAACACCATTTTTGGTAGTCAAGCAGGAGCCCCCCCTTCCTGTTTTCACTAGTGGAAAAAGCTGATCAGATCCAACCCTCTGTCTGGTTGGGGGTATGTATGTATGACTGTGTGTTGCTGGAGGGACCTGAACTTCCTCTGTCACCTTCCCATCTGTCTGCAGGGCAATGGGCTGCCTCTCACTGGTCTGCCAGCCAGATAGTACAAACGCCCTGGCAGGGCATGTGGGATGGCTAGTCCTGCCTGAAATTTGTGTCTTTGGAAGCCTCTCTCTCTTCCCCCATGCAACCTTCCCTGCTTTGTATCAAGTGGATACAAGCAAAGTCAGCTTAGCATTAGGGATGCGAGAACCCACTCTGGCATAGCTCATGTAGGGGCTCTGTCTTAGCCAGTGGGCAGCTTGGGCACCTGTCCCAGGCCCTGCACATGGATGGCTCTGCTCATGGCCAACCCTCCCCCCAAAGGAAGAGGGAAAGAAGAAGTCTCCTCCCACTGCTGCCACTCATGCCAATCATGCCTAGGGCATGAGCCCAGGGGTGGTCTTAATGCTTCTGGGGCCCTGGACAAAAGTCCAGGATGGAGCCCCAGAATCACTGCCACCCTGACATCGAGGCCACACCCCTGTGGGATCTAAGCAGGAAACCAAAATTAGACAGTGATGCTCCTAGCTGCTGAAATCTCCAACTGATGTCAAATGCCATTAAAAAAAAAACTTCCATAAGATCTGAAGCATTTCCAGCATGTATGAACTGCTGTTTTTCAGGCTGAATATAGATCACAAAATTTCCAATGATGCAGCCTTAATATGAAACACAATCTAAGCCTCAAAATGTGGTAATAAAACAAACACGCAGTTTTTCAGACGTGAAAGAAAATCAACGAAGGGCAAATCAGGTTCGTGTAAGTGAATAAAGCAGAGCACCAGCGAAGAAAAGAGCCGGGTTGTTTGGTTAACAGGCTTGTTTTCCTTTCCCCTCTCTTGCGAAGGTGGATATGATGTGCCCATTAGACCCAAATGAATTGGTAATGATCAAAAGCCATTGTGCGACACACCAAATGCATTATGAATGACAAAAGGCACAGAGGGAGAGATCCCTTGGGCCTTTTGTCATTTGGCATTTCTTGCCACCATGACGCAACATCTGCTTCAGTTCCATATGAGTGTGCATTCCTCAGAGAATAGGAGGAAGGGCAGAGTTAATTGTATTAGCTTGGTCCATTCCCACCAGAGGAAGGACAGTGGATTCCTAGGAATGACTGTTAGAGAGACTATTGTGGAGGAATGCTTGTTTTTCTGGCTTGGAGACTGTTCACCTCAGTGCTCACCAACGGGGAGCTGAAACTGCTTGCACATCTTTCTCTTCTCTTCCATTGCATCTTCACAACAACCCTATGAAGTCGTTTCAGAGGGTAGCCACGCTGGTGCGCAGTAGAACAGTTAGATTCAAGTCCAGTAGCACCTTAGAGACCAAGATTTTTTGTGGGGGGGGGGTATAAGCTTTCAAGAGTCAAATATAGGTATCTGACAAAGGGAGCTTTGACTCTTGAAAGCTTATACCAGAGATGTTGAACTCCTTTCTTATGAGGGCCAAATCTGACATAAATGTCACTTTGTCGGGCCGGGCCATGTGTGCCATAAAACGTAATGCCAGGTACTGGAGACGTCGCGATTCGTCTGGCTGCTGGTCGCCAACCTCCTGCCGGGTGCGTCCTCCTGTGGTCCACACGCAACCCTCTGGGAGGTTCCACACGGGGTAGGAGCCGAGGGAAGGTCGTCTGGGGAGCAGGAGAGTGGACCTCAGACCACGGGGTACGCAGAGTGGCCGACTCGCCACTCTTGCCCGTTCTGGGGGTGTTCTGGCCTCAGCTCCGGTCACCCGGTGAGCCCAGGACTTCTGTCTCTATCTGTTCCTCTAGTCCTTAGCCAGCCCCAGTCACGTCCTCCTCGGTCGTCTCCTGCTCTGCTAAAGACGCCGGGCCACTTCCGCCGGTCCCGCCCTCATGCTTCGGAGCGCGGCGGGGCCCTCTCCAGCTGCCAGCAAGCGGACTCGCTCTGCCACCGTGCAGCTCTCTGCCCGCCCTGCCCGCTGCCGGACCCTGTCGGCCACCGCCTCGCTGTTCCGCAGGCTGGCCTCCGCCGCGACCCGGGTGTCCGCCGCTTCGCACACGCTCCTCCCGGCCATCGCTCCTGCCGCCGCTTCGCACACGCTCCTCCCGGCCGTCGCTCCTGTCGCCGTCTCGCACACGCTCCTCCCGGCCGTCGCTCCTGCCGCCGTCTCGCACACGCTCCTCCCGGCCGTCGCTCCTGCCACCGGGCCACCCCGAGCCACCGCCGGGGTCGTTGCCCTCGTCGCAGCATGGGTGAGTTTTCCGGCGTCCCGGACCGTTGCTCCCTTTCCCACGGTCGTCAGTCCCCGATCGGGACAAGACATAAACTGTATAAAGGACAGCAGATGGTAAGATCCCAGTTGTTGTATCCTCACTGAAAGGCCCTATGGGCTGGGCTGGGGATTGCAGACGAAGACCCATATGGGCGGACTGGAGAGCCAGTGGTGCAGTACTAGGCAGACATTCCCATGTTGCTTGACTGCTGCAGATGAGGTTGTTCCACCATATTGAAGCCACAATCAGAGTCGTTCCGCCCATTCCTCCCAAGCAGTCTCCTGTTCACTCCCTTGCACTAGCTGCTTGTGGGCCACACTGGAGCCCTGGATGTGCCGGTTCCGGCCCCCAGGCTTTATGTTTGACAACCCCAGGTTATAACTACAAAATCTTGTTGGTCTCTAAGGTGCTACTGGACTTGAATCCTATGAAGTAGCTTAGGCTGACAGTGTGTGAGTAGCCCACGGTCACCCAGCAAGTTTCTATGGCAAAATGTGGATTTGAAACTGGGTCTCCCAGATCCTACTCTGACCATCTAACCACTACACCACACTGGCTGTCTATTGCAGCCCAGCAGCTCTAAAGAGGGGGGGGGACTGCAAGGCTAGCCCAGAAGACATGCAAGAAACCACAGACACAGCTGTAGAAGCAGCCTCAACTTTCTGGATTACAGCTAACAGAGCCTAGGCACAGCATGGATCAACAGATTTTGGCATCAGCCGACCTGCCTGCTGGCCAATGGACTGCCCACATCGCAGCTTGCCTGCCGGGAATACTGTGGTACAGCAGTATGTGGAATTCCAGTCCCAGTGTAAGGCACTGGGTGTAAGGCACTGTATGGTTTCCCCCTGCCACCTGAAACTGAGGGTGCTCCAACAGCTCCTGAGTTGGGCATGTAGCCCACAAGCCCTCACTCCCAAATCCTTTAAGGGCTCCCCATGGTGAGGGCAATGGGCATGCCAGCCATGTTCATTCACAAGTTCAGAACAATGGATCGCCCAGGTATGAATAGGGACTTCACGCCTCCGACTCTTCAGGCTGGGGGGGAGTGCAGAGCGAGCTCAGAGCCACAGGACTGGACGAGCGGCCGGCCAGGGCCGGCGCGCTCCTGGCTGCCTGCCTGCCTGCCTGCCTGCCTGCCTGCCGCCCTTCCTCCCTGCTCCTGCGGCGCCTCCGACTCGTCAGGCTGTCGGCCGGGGAGGGGCGGGAGTCGGGAATGCGCTCGGACGCAGCCAGACGACGGGCGACCCACAGGGGGGGCACGCTCTCCTGCCTGCCTTCGCTCCTTCTCCCCCCGCTGCC
>NW_015165242.1:208050-224357 GCF_001447785.1 Gekko japonicus | reverse complement strand
AGCGGTGGCTGCGGAGCCTGCTGCCGCCTCCCACTGCTAGGGCCGCTCCGGCCCCACGGAGCCTTCCGTATTCCCCCGCCCTTCGAGCCGTGGGGGGGCTGCGCGGCCTACTTTCCAAGCTCCTGGCCGTAACGTGGTGAGCGAGCGATGTGGGACCTGCATCGAATGCTTTGCTATGGGGCCCCTCGGCCCGGCCCTGCTGTCTATCTTTTTTTCCCCACCCACTCACCCTACCTTTCTAGGGGCCCATTGTCTCCGGTCTCCGGCCACAATGGGCTTTGCTCCCTAGTATGATGTATATTAGGAATTGTGCAGGCTTGGGGCAAAGAGGAGACAGGTTACTGGTTACAAATTTCCTGATGGGGGATAGCAAGATTTTCACAAAGTCACAGGAAAATGTATATTACGTTGTTCATACAATTGGTGGCCTTATACTTGGGCTGGCTAGTGTGCCATTTTGGTCCTCGAAAGCTAAAGCCAGTTTGGTGTAGTGGTTAGGAGCGCAGACTCTAATCTGGGAGAACCAGGTTTGATTCCCCACTCCTCCACATGCAGTTGCTGGTGTGACCGTGGGTCAGTTATAAGTTCTTTCAGAGCTGTTCTGTCAAGAGTAATTCTCGAAAGAGCTCTCTCATCCCCACCTACCTCACAGGCAATGCTCCCTCTAAGCTGTGGAGTCTTGTGAGCAAAAATTCTACTTTGTGAGCTACTGGCAATAAGTTGTGGACAAGCAATTTGGCTATTGCATAAATTAGTTTGCTCTGGATCCATCCTTTCCAAGACAAAAATGTGCGAGTTGGAGGCTAAAAACTGTGAGCTTGCTAACACTAACTCAGCTTAGAGGGAACATTTTTCACAGGGTGTCTGTTGTGGGGGAGGAGAAAGGAAAGGAGATTGTAAACCACTCTGAGACTTCTTCAGGTAGTGAAGGGTGGGGTATAAATCCAATCTCTTCTTCTCTTCTTCTTCTAAAAGCATTTCAGTTACAGATGGCTGGCTTTTGCAATCTCCTGAACAAATGCTGGAGTGAAGTGTGTGTTGTGTGTGTGAGAGAGAGACAAACAGATTGTTGTACCTAAGTAGAGGTTGAGCTTGTATGATTTAAGGCCAGATATTACAATCTAATTATAAGGCCGACATTACAATGTAAGACCTCTGTACAGAACTAACAGGTTCCGCCTGTGATAAAAATTCATAAGCAGGGATGCTGAGAAACAACATGAGCTCCTAGACAAAATTCCATCTGGTCCCCTCATGAACCTGACCCCCCAAAAATTGCCTGACTCTCTGTTAATGTGAATAAAGAAATAAGTAGATAGGAAACAAGAGACATGATTATTAAAGAACGATTTTACTTCGCATCATTCAGTAGTTCCTTAAGGCTTTATATTTATACTAGAAATAAGGCCTGTTGTGGAAATAAATACAACGAGATCTAGAAAGAGGCTCTGGGAGAGTGCTCTGGCTTTGGGCAAACAGTGTCAGTCTGCTTTTAAAACATGAACCTGGGACCTGCACACCACCAGAATACAGCAGATTCCATATGCAACTGACATTCCAACTGCCTTGCGGGGGGGGGGGGGTTTGAGGGGTGGAATGGAGTGAAGTCCAATCAGCTTCCATATACAAAAGACCAGGTTGTCGCAGCAGTTGTGGTGTGGGTGGGACCCGAGCTTTGCCTTCTGATTGGTGGCGATATATGCTGAGGAGCAGTGCCATCAGCCATACACTAAGGGAGTGCATTTTAGAATTAGAACTTTGGCACCCACTATTCAATTATATATAAGGAGAGATAGTTTATAGATCTATAGAAGTATTCATAATTGTGTAACAGAAGCAGGGGCAGTTTTCACACCTCTTTTCAGGAAAACTGTTACTGCCAAAAATGCCCTTCTATTTATTAAAAAAATCTGAAAATTCCCCTGTTTTCTTTGCATCAGCCCAACAATTTTCTGTTCATCTAATCAGATTACATTGCCTGTTCCCCTTGATATTTTTTCTATGACCTTGTATCTAATTTTGTAATATTATATTTACACACACATGTATATGTCTACCAGTTTATAATCTCAGATTTCACATGTGTTTTATGTTTTTAAAACCGCAAATGCAAATTATAGTCACATATTTAAGGTAGAGTTTGGTTGCTTTGATATAAACTGAAACGAAGACATTCACCATTCCACAACCTCTAGTTAAGCCCGTAGCCATGGGGGCCATTTGGGGGCAATGCGCCCATGGATGAGTGCTGCCCCAGCAGACAAAAATTCAGGGGGGGGGGATTGTTTAAAATGTAAGATGTGCATGGGGTTTCCAAAATGACTCCGGGCACAGTCAGGGAAGCTTCAGTCTCATTTTCTTTTTTCTGGGCCAACAAATAAATATGTTTTTTTTTACAATGCTAATAAAATAAAATAAAATTGCAAAATGCAGAAGAGAGAGAGTCAGAGATCCCCCCTCCCTCCCCGGCTTACACAGAAAAGCAGCCCAGAATCAAGTCTCTCCAATCGAAAGGACTGGAGGACTAGAGGTCACAATGGAGCTGGATCTGCTGCTTCTTCTGTTGCAAGAGGAGCAGCAGGTGTGCCTGGGGTGCCCCCCCCCCAGATTTCCCTATGCCCCACCAACCAAAATTTTCTGGCTACCTCCCTGCCTCTACTACAGATTGATGGATGTGGAATGGTATACTGCAGCCTGATCTCTTCAGATCTCAGAAGCTAAGCAGGGTCAGTACTCGCCTGGGAGACCACCAAAGAAGACTCTGCAGAGGAAGGCTATGGCAAACCAGCTTTACTTCTCACTTGCCATAAAAGCCCCTTGCTGGCTGTGACTTGATGGCATTTTACATACATAATACTATATTACTGTATATAGTTTGCTATAAATTGGATCCTGCTGTGTAATTTTGCACCATGTAATGTGTGATTTAGTTAAAATAACAATAAATAAAATAACAATACAGGTGTGACAGAATTGCACAGAATAGCAGTCTTTTCTGAAATGCTGCTTGTATCAGAGAGTCAGGGAGTGCAAGAATTAATCTTCCCTAGAGAGAAGAGCTTAAGTGATTGGCTGCTCTGCTCACTCTCCAATTAGCCAGCATCAGCTGAGAGATATATGAAACAGCTGATCTGGAGGGAAAAGAGGTCTTTTGCTGTTTGGTCATACTAACACCTGGATCAGTAGCCAGAGGGTGGCATCTGAGGGAAGAGACATTTGGGAGTCAGTGTTTTCTGACAGGCAATAGTCAGAAATGTACTTCTACAGAAAGAAGAAAAACTCCACTGCTCTGAAGGAGAACACAGGCCTCAGTCACTCGGGCCGGAAAATGCGGGGGGGGGAGCGTGGCTGTTTGCCCTGGAGCAAACTAATGGGCGGCCGCCGGATCCCACGTCCCGCCGACGTCCCGTGGTTCGGGGGGAGGTGGCAATCACACGACGATCCTGCAGCACGGCAAAGAAGCGGCACGGCGCGATCTCACCAACGGCATGCACGATTCTGTGAAGCAACGGAACTTTCACTTTCCTCCTTGTGCGCATGCGCCATTGGGTGTTTCTGTGCATCCTGTGGAGACTTGGGGAAAAAAAACTGTTTGCGACGGGACATGGGCGGGCGCCGGATGTCACAGACTACCACCAGAAACGCGATCAGACGCCAGCCCTTGCCCCATGGTTTCCGGAAACTAGTACCTTGGAGGTACTAGTTTTTAACTCCGCATCTTTGGTGGGAAGCCTCGGGTTCGCCATGGGAGCTCTACGCTTCCCAGATGTTGCGGTGTGATTGTCCCCGAAAAATCCGCCTATCATCCGCGGCCTTAGATTCTCAGTAAGCAAAGCTATAGAACAACCTTATACAGACAAGGATACTGGAGAAGGATTTGACAGAAGGAATGGGAAGTTAGAGAGAACTCCCATACAAGCCAAATAGTAAAATGAGTTATTGCTTCTTAAGGACAAGGATAATAACTTCCTGCCAGTGAAAGGGGTTGGGAACACTGGTCTGTGATTAATTAGAGTAACTTAGACATCGCAGGAGGTAATGAAAAGCTGTATTATCTAAAGGAAAACCTGTAATATCTGAAGGAAGAAATCTAGAAACATCAACAAGAACAGTACTGTGCTGAAATATACTAAACAAAGTACCTCTCCAAGAAAGAAATAGCCTTGAAACAAAACTACAAATACACTCTCTTGAATGTTCTGTGAATTCAGCTTTGTAAATATTAGAAAGTTTTTACCTCAGCAATCTCAATACCTTGGCTATTCCATTTTTACATGTATTCCTGCCTGTTTAATAAAGTCTTTGTTCTGTTTTGAAAGTTAATTTGCCTCAAGTGCCATTTCACAAGGGTTTAAAGAAAACTGGACAGCTCCTGTATTTTCAGTAGAGTTCCTTTGCTGAGGAAAAAGCCTGAGCTAAATATCTAAACATAGGGTGGGGCAGTCAGGTCTTTTATGACAAAGAATATATACATGCTACTGTAGGGTAACTCAGTCACTGAGGGGAATTGAAGATTTGGCGGGGAAAATCTGCCAGACAGTTAGGGAGATAAAGAGGTTTGTCCTAACAGGTTAATGCAAATCACAATAATTGAATTGTAGAAGCATAGAGTTGGAAGGCACCTCCAGAGTCATCTAGTCCAACCCCCTGCACAATGCAGGAAATTCACAAATATCCCCCCACACCCCCAGTGACCACTGTTCCACACCCAGATGACGACAAAAAACCTCCAGGATCTCCAGCAAATCTCCAGCCAAATGCATATATATTGGGGGGGTGTGGGGGGGGGGGGGGAAATCAGCCTTACACTATTTTGATAGATTGTTGGGAAATATTAACTTGATCCCCCCCACCTCTGTTTATAATATGAACATAATATATTCATACTATGAACAGAGGTTTTCTGTTCTACTATTAAATATGTTTTAACTCCCCAGCCAGGCTATGAATGGAAAGGAATGAATCTGGAAAGGGGGGTGGACAAACACAGAGGAATTAGATGGTAGGGAGAGAGAAATGAAGGCCTACCAGGTTGGTTGATGGGATTAGAAACATCTTGTGATAGTCAAACGTCTAGCTCAGTCTCATAGTTTTAAAAGTTTGCATCCCTGGAGAAGTTTCTTTTAAAAATTGCTGCTAAAAAAGGTGGCAGACAGCACCATCCAAGAAGTCTGAGCATCTGTCTGTTTGCTCTGCTCTGTCTTGCTTGCTCCTCCAGCGGCTGCGGTGCAGAACTGCAGTGCAGAACTAATAGGAAAAAAAACCTGAAATGCATTCACTGAATTCACTGGGCCTTCAAACTGGTGGCCCCTGGGAGTTTTGTATTCTCAGTCCCCCACCCCTCATTGGCAACCCTGATCATAGGATCAAGTGCATCATATTTCTGCAAGGTCTACCTTTATAATCTATCACTAAAAGCAGCATGAGAAAAACTGAAGCAGCCCTCATGTCAGCTACTGCCCTGTCCTAGACTGGCATTTGTCTTTCTGGGGCAGTGGCAGTTTCACATGGAACTAAATTCTCCATTGAAAAGGTCTGCTGACCATCATGTATGTTTCATTAATTCCTCTTATTTGGCTCATGATTCATCTGGAATCTACACTGGACTGGCCTCACCACTCTCTGCAGCACCCCTGAGCTTCCTGACTACCTCCTTGACTTCACTTCTGAACAGGACTGTCCTGATTCACCTCTGTGAACTGTTGGTGGGCACCATCTAATATAGCATTGTTCCATATTCTACTCCAGCATGACATTCAGTCAGCTAGATCTGTAGCAAGCAGTATAAGGGGATTTCAGTCCTGAGTTACTACCAGCCAGTGTGCAAGAGCAACTGCTTGGCATGTAGAAAGACCCAGGTTCAGTTCCCAGCACCTCCAGTTGAATGGATTATGATGTAGGTGATGTGAAAGACCTCTGCCTGGAACCACTGCCAATCTGAGTAGACAACATATATGTTAAGTGCCATCAAGTTGCTGCTGGTTGACATGGACAGAGAGAGGTAGCTGAGAAGCACCTGGCTGCACTGAATGAGTATGCACCCAGAGTGCTCAAAGAGCTTTCTAGAGAGCTTGCAGAGCCTTTGTCCATCATCTTCTAGACCTCTCGGAGGATGGGAGATGTGCCACAAGGCTGGAGGGTGGCAGATGTTATCCCAATTTTCAAAAAAGGGAGGAGGGATGACCCAGGAAAAGACAGGCCAGTCAGTCTGACCTCTGTCCTAGGGAAGATACCTGAGCCGATTTTAAAGGGATCGATATATGAGCATCTGAAGGACAACTTGGTGATCCAAGGAAGTCAGTACAGATTTGTCCCCAACAGGTCCTTCCAGACCAACCTCAATTCCTTCTTTGATCACGTGATGAGCTTACTGTTGACATTGTTTACCTGGATTTCAGCAAAGCTTTTGACAGGGCTCCCCATTATGTTCTGTTGGGTAAACTAGAGGACTGTGGACTGGGCTCTAGGATACTTAAGTGAATAGGGAACTGGTTGGAGAACTGCACTCAAAGAGTAGTTGTCAATGGCATTTCATCTGAATGGAGGGAGGTGTCCAGTGGGGTGCCACAGGGCTCGGTTCTGGGCCTGGTATGTTTCAATATTTTAATAAACGATCTGGATGAGGATGTGGAGGGGCTACACATTAAATTTGCAGATGACACCAAATTGGGAGGAGCAGCGAACACACCAGAAGATATAGAATTCAGTGAGATCTGAACACACTGGAAAAGTGGGCAGATGTGAACAAGATGCAATTTAACAAGTACCAAGCTCTACATCTGGGTAACAAACATAAGGAACATGCACACTGGATGGGGAATACACTTCTGGGTAGCAGTGTGTATGAACAAGATCTTGGGATACGGGTGAACCGTAAGTTAAATATGAGCAGCCAGTGTGATGCAGTGACCAAAAAGGCTAATGCAATCTTGGGGTGTATCAACAGAGGCATAGCATTCAAATCACAAGATGTGATAGTCCTGCTGTACACGGCATTGGTCTGGCCACACCTGGAGTATTGTTTGCAGTTCTGAAGGCCTCACTTCAAAAAGAATGTGAACAGAATGGAGTATGTGCAGAGGAGAGTGATAAGGATGGTCAGGGGCCTGGAGACCAAACTCTGTGAGGAAAGGCTGAGGGACTTGGGAATGTTTAGTGTGGAGAAGAGGAGGCTGAGGGGGGACATGATTGCTCTGTTTAAGTATTTGAAGGGCTGTCACCTAGAGGAGGGTAGGGAGCTGTTCCTGTTGGCAGCAGAGGATAGGACTCGCAATAATGGGTTTAAATTAAGGGCAGGAAGATACCATCTAGATATTAGGAAAAAACTTTTTTACAGTAGGAGTTGTGCCACAGTGGAATCAGCTGCCTAGGGAGGTGGTGAGCTCCCCCTCACTGGCAGTCTTCAAGCAGCAGCTGGACAAGCACTTGTCAGGGATGCTTTAGGCTGATCCTGCATTGAGCAGGGGGTTGAACTAGATGGCTGTATGGCCCCTTCCAGCTTCGTGATTCTATGATTGTATGATTCTGACTTATGGTAACCCTATGAATGAATGTCCTCAAAATGTCCTGTCACTTGCAGCTTTGTCCAGGTCTTGCAGACTGAGGGTCATGGCTTCCTTTATAAAGTCAATACACCTCATGTTTAATCTTCCTCTTTTCCTGCTGCATTCAGCTTTTCTTTCATCTTTTTCCAGTCTGTCTGGTCTTCTCATGATGTTGTCAAAGTAACATCGCCTCAGTTTAGTAATTTTAGCTTCTAAGGAGAGTTCAGAATTGATTTGATCTAGAACCCACTTATTTGTGTGTTTGTTTAGTTTTTTGGCAGTTCATGGTTTGTAAAATTCTCCTCCAATACCACATTTCATATTAATCAACTTTCTTCCTGCCAGCTTTCTTCATGGCCCAACTTTCACACTCATACATAGTAGTGGGGAATACTATGGCATGACCAGTGACACAGTCTTACACTTGGGACACTTTCCCAGCTCCGTCATGGCTCCCCTTCCCAGTCCTTCTTATTTCTTGGTTGCAATCTCCCTTTTGATTGATGAGAAATGCTGGCCTGGAGAACTCCATGGTCTGATTCAGTAAAAGGCAGCTTCATGTGTTCATAGGTTCTAGGTAGCAGGCAAGTAGACTTTTAAAAAACTGTTTTCCTTTTCTAGTTATGGGCGTGTTGTTATTTATTTCTTGCCATTGTTATCCTTTTTTTTTTTTTTTGCTTGATAAAACATGGAGGGGTGGGGGGGGGGAAACCCAGAAAAAGCTGCCCCTGTGCTCCATTAAAATGGAAGTTTAAAAGACTCAGGAAACAAATTAGCAATAACACATTAAAAGAGAAATGATGATAACATCTAGTTAAGGCTGCAAAATTGCTCCTTTGGCTCAGTTAGTAAGCGGCTGTGCGGGGGAGTTCATGAGTTCATAAAGAAATGAAGATTTGTATTTAACGCAGATATGAACAGCAGCATTAATAAATGAAGAGGAATAGTGTACCTGTAAATAATGAATGGGCTCAGGCACTATTTACATCTCACCTGGAGGAGTGTGATAGCTGCCACTAAGCCAGTTGTGTAGTTATGTTACACACTAGTGCTTCTCCCCCCTCCCATCCCATTCCTCTGACTCCTGGGATTGGTGAGCCTAGCCAAGAGAGAAAGAAATGCTGTGCGAAGGCAGGAGAGAAGGCACGTATGAGCTCCCTTTCTCCATATGTTCCGGTTTGGCTTCACCACCACCTGCTTGAGGGGAAAAGAGGAGAAACTCATTCACAAGCTAATTCATACCACCCTCTGCCCAGTTTAAATTTTAATTGCCTTTAAACAGGGCCAGCATCAGCATACCCTGAGGGGGGACACCTGCCAGGGCCCAGGGCTTTTTTTGGGGGGGGTCCCCACTGTGACCAACCAGAGGATGCCAGCAGTGTTCCTGGCAGCAGCTCATCCCAGCCACACACACTGCCCAACACCATCAGTCAAAGGTCATGCAGGAAGTGTGGACAGCTGTGAGTGTGGGCAGTTGGGGGCTCACAAGCAGGGGAAGAACACATGGACAAGTGGGAGGCACATTTGGGGGGGGGGGCTGGGTACTATCTGCCCAGAGAATCCCCCCTCAAACCTGGAGCTGGCCTTGCCTATAAAACAAGGGTGATTGTGTGAAATTTGGCAGAAAGGGTCCCTTGGGTGAAAGGAGCCATCTGTGGAAATTTTATCTCAATTGGGAAGGTGACAGAAATATAGGCATGTGCTTTGCATTGACACCAATGGAATGGAATACAGAGTATGGGTGGGTGGGTTCCTGGACAGTTATAAAAGAGAATAAAGAAAACAAATGTAAAGTGATAAACAATAAAACATTATCAAAATGGCTGAAATATAATGTGTGTATATCCCTAGTAAACAGCTCCATATTCACCATGTGGCAGAAAAATATATATAGCATGTGTGCAAATTTAGCTGACCAAGCAACTGACCTGCAAAAAGTCCTACTGCCTGGTAAGCATATCTTTTATAGTCAGGTTGTATCGGTAGAAAATGTCAACCATGCCTGGAGTGCCATAGAAGCAGCTACAAAGGCACTCGCATTGAAAGTCAAGCTGCTCCAGGTAATGTGTGAATGGGCTGTTTTACAACTGGGAAAGATTGCCTGGAGATTTGGGGGGCAGTGTTACCAATATGTGCAGGGCACCCAGCTCAATTTCTTTTTATCAGATGAGTCAGGTGGGTCTGTGAAAATGCTGAATGCAATGGATGAGGACCAATAAACTGGAGTTCAATCTAGACGAGACTGAGGTGCTTGAGTTGCTTTTGGTCAATGGAGAAGCTTTTCAGGGACTACAGAGCCAGCCTGTCCTGGAAGGGGTTGCACTCCCCATGAGGGAGTAGGTTTGTAGCTTGGGGTTGCTGCTGGATACTGACCTGTAGTTGGAGGCCCAGGTCTCCTCTGTGGTTCATGGTGCCTTTTTATCAGACTTGGCTGATACACCAGCTACAGCTATTCCTCAGAATGTAATTCAGCAGCCCGGCTATTGTTAGAAATTGGTTACAGGGATTGAATAACCCCAGTGCTGGAATATCTGCATTGGCTACCCACTTGTTTTGGGACACAATTCAAAGTGCTGGTTCTTACCCTTAAGGCCCTAAACAGTTTGGGGGCAGCATACGTGAAGGACCTTCTCCTCCTGTACTGTCCAGCCTGCCAGTTAATATCTGCTTCCCAAGCCTCTTTCTGCCCTGGCCTTCAGAAGTGAAGCGGGTGGCTAAATTTGCGGATGATACAAAGTTGTTCAGGGTGGTGAAAACCAGTGAGGATTGTGAGGCACTCCAAGGGGATCTGTCAAGGATGGGCGAGTGGGCGTCAACATGGCAAATGGGGTTCAATGTGGCCAAGTGCAAGGTGATGCACATTGGAGCCAAAAATCCTAAATATAAATACACATTGATGGGGTCTGAACTGGCAGAGACTGAGCAAGAGAGAGATCTTGGAGTTGTAGTGGATAACTCACTGAAAATGTCGAGACAGTGTGTGACTGCAATAAAGAAGGCCAATGCTATGCTGGGGATTATTAGGAAGGGTATTGAAAACAGATCAGCCAATATAATAATGCCCCTATATAAATCAATGGTGAGACCTCATTTGGAATACTGTGTGCAGTTCTGGGCACCACACCTTAAAAAGGATATTATAGCTTTGGAAAAAGTGCAGAAAAGGGCAACTCGAATGATAAAAGGGTTGGAACACTTTCCCTATGAGGAAAGGTTAAAGCGCTTAGGGCTCTTTAGCTTGGAGAAAAGACGACTGAGGGGTGACATGATCGAGGTTTATAAGATTATGCATGGGAAAGAGCAGGTAAAGAAAGAGGTACTTTTCTCCCTTTCTCACAATACAAGAACTCGTGGGCACTCCATGAAACTGCAGAGCGGTCGGGTTAGAACGGATAAAAGGAAGTACTTCTTCACCCAAAGAGTGATTAACACATGGAATTCACTGCCACAGGAAGTGGTGGGTGCTACAAGCATGGACGGCTTCAAAAGGGAATTAGATAAGCATATGGAGCAGAGGTCCATCAGTGGCTATTAGCCACAAGGTATAGCTAGGGGTTCTGGGGCAAGTGATGCTCTGTCTTCTTGGTGCTTGGGGGGGGGTCAACAGTGGGAGGGCTTCTAATGTCCTGGCCCCACTGCTGGACCTCCTGATGGCACTGGTATTTCTGGCCACTGTATGACACAGAGTGTTGGACTGGATGGGCCTTTGGCCTGATCCAACATTGGCGTCTCTTATGTTCTTATGTTCTTATGGGTGGCAACTAGACACAGTGTGCTTTCAGTGGTGACACTTTGCCTTCAGAATGCTCTGCTCCTTGAGGCTCATCTGGCCCTGACCTGGATAGTGGAGGCTAGCCTGATCTCATCAGATCTCAGAAACTAAGCAGGGTCAGCTTTTGCTAATATTTGGAAGGGTGATCTCCAAGGAATACCAAGGTTGTGACACAGAGGCAGCCAATAGCAAATCACCTCTGAAACGTCTCTAGCCTTAAAAACAAGTCTAGCTCACCACCTAGTGGTGCATAATATTAAAGAGCTAGAACTTCTGCCTGCCAGACAATCATAGGATCTCCTGCCTGGACTGCACACATTGCCATACAATAATAATTATTATTGGCACATACCAGAGTGTTTTTTCAGTACTATGTCAAAACATTTGTTTTCACCCAGGGGTTTAACTCAGGGGTTTTATCTTTTTAGCTTTCCTATAATCTTCTCTAGTCTGAGCACTGATTATAGGATGTGCATGGTCAGGTCAGGACTTGCAGCACTGCACCTCTTCAGTGATCACCCCAGCCCAGTGTCAGCAGTTGCTTGTCACCATTATGAAGATAAAAGAACACCACTGTCACTCCGTGAAGATTTATAATGCTGCTCAGCTGCTTTGTGGAAGGGAAATGGGCAGGCAGAAGGTGGTGGGTGAGGGTGGAGTTTGTTAATTTGTTTTATGTAAGCATTAATTTCTATCTGTTATGCAAGAAGGAACCCAATAATTCACCACAGCAAGAGGACTACAACATAAATACTAGGGATGGGCATGAACCACATTTTTGTGATTCAGTTCGTGGTTTGTGGCTGAACCACAAACTGATAGGCTGGTTTGCGAACCAAATCAGTTTGTATTGGCTCATGAGCTTTTTAAAGGTTAAACCCCTGCTTTCTGCTCCCCACAAAAAGTGGCAGGAAGTAGAAAGCGGGGGTTTAAATGGCTTGGAGCCATTTTAACCAAACCTGCTGCTCAGCTGCTTGTTTAAAATGACTCTGAGCCATTTCACCCCCAGCTTTCTGCTGGCTGCAGCTTTTTGCAACCAGCAGAAAGCAGGGGGTGAAATGCCTCCCAGCCATTTCACTAGGGGTTCGCTTTTTCATGGGTGGGGTTTTTTTGGTTCACATCTATTGGACTCGAAATAATTTTGGGATTTCTGAAAAATCCTGGATCCCAATACCAGCAAAGTATTTAGATATAGGATTTTTTGGAAATCCTGAATTGTCGGGGGACCAGTAGACCCAAAATGAAAAAGGGGGAGGGACCAGGAGCAGCATAGCTGCAAAACTCAGCTCAGTGGTGAGAGCACATTGCTCCCTGCCTCTCAGCTGTTTCCTTCATTTCTTCTGCAGTCCCTTTAAACCAACCTGGTTTAAAGGGACTGCATTAAAATTGAGGGGGCAGCTGAGAGGCTGGAAGACTGCTCCCCACCTCTCAGCTGTTTTTCCTGATCTTCCTGGTTTCCAAAAATATCTGGATAATTTTTTTTTTGTGGGGGAGTTCCCAGTTTTCCTGAAAAATCCCAGATACTTTTGGGATGCCAAAATACACCTGAAAAATACCAATAATTTTTCAGGTACATTTTTGGCTCAAGAAGCTCTGAATGCACACCCCTACATTTCACCCCCTGATTTATGCTCGCTGCCAAAAGCTGTGACCAGTAGAAAGCAGGGGGTGAAATGCCTCCCAGCCATTTGAATCCCTGCTTCCTGCTCCTTTTGGTTTTTCACAGGGAGCAGAAAGCAGTGGTTTAAATGATTCAGAACCATTTAAACCCCTGTTTTTCTGCTCTTCATGAACCGCCACAAACTGCATCAAAATTTATGGAAGTTTGTGGTATCTCTTCAGTTTGCAGACTGTCAAGCTTTGGTTTCATTTCACTGCTTGCCATAGTTAAAGGGGGAGGGAATTCCTGAGGGGAGTGTATGGGTGTTTTGAGTGGATGCTTTTAGAAGCCATAACTTTTCTTCAAGCTGTGCCCCAATGCTGGTTCCAAAGGGAGCTGGCCTTGGAGTCTTCTCTGTCAGGGTTGCATTAGTGACTTCAGGGGCTGAATGATGACATATGCATGAGATGTGGGGTGTATTTTGTAATACCTATAATAGAGACTTTTACACACCTTTTGTTAGTTCTGACACAGAGCCTGTTTCTTGAACTAAGTATATCTCAATAAATTACCACTGCATAAGTGTGTTGTGGAGAGTGTCTTAACTGGGAGACCTGACACAGACATCGCTTCACAAACCATAAAACCAGCAAAAATTCAAGATGAACTTTAGTTCGTCAGCCAGTTTGTGCCCATCCCTAGTAAGTACACTCAGCAAACAATGTGTCTTAGGCTTCTCAGGATTTGATAGCTGGTTTTTCCAATGGAAATGGCTGCAAACCACAGGCCAAGAACCCCTTTTCTCTTGTCCCTTTGGCCCATGTGTCCAGCTAGCACCAAGGGACCAGAGGCAGGCAGGAATTGCAGCAAGCACTATTGGAGCTGTTGATCCCACAACAGCAAAAGCTAAACTATTTAGGGGAACTAGTGCCTGCAGCTATAGCAAGGGCCTGAGGTCTGTGAGCACTTACAGCTGGACCCTGTCCAGCATTCTGCAAAGCCTTGTAGTGCATCTGGATCATCTGGTGCCATATAGGCAGAGAAGAGGTCCCAGGCAGCCATTTGTGCACTCCTCCTTCTGGAATGAGCTTATGTCCAGGCTTTCTATGTTCTCCATTCCTGGGGTTCTGGGGCTGACTATGGGATTCCTGGCAATAGGCAGTTCTCCTTAGTGTGTTCCTTGGCAGCCCCAGTTTCTGACTTTATGCCTGTCCATGGGTCATCTGGTCTTGTGGCCCAGCAGCCACAGCTGGATGCTTCTCCTTTGATGGATTCTGGGAATCAGAGGGCCCAGGAATTGCGTTGTCTGCCAGGGGTTCAACTTCTGTGGCCACCACAGCATCATCATGCTCTGATGAGGGGTCATCAGACTTAACCCTGACACTGTGTCTTGTCTTGTTGAAGCTTTACAGTACCTGCAGGGAAAGGAAGGGAAACTTAGCCCAGATTGAGCACAGCTGCTGCTAGCTTGCTGTCTCGCTTTCCTCGCCTGGTTTTGGACTAGAGTCAAAAATGAATTTTGCGCAAATTCAAAATTCAGTAAGAATGGAAGAATCTGGATTCAGGAGGGCAAATTTTGTCACCTTGTTGTGGGGGTGCAATCCAGCATTCCTTCCATTGTATCGTATCTTTTCAAATAAGCCTGTGACTGGCAGAAAGCGAAGAAACAAGGCTGAACTCATTAAGAGCCTAGTCACAGTCTTGCTTTAAAAAGGGAGACTGTATAGAATCAAGGCTACCGTCTCCTGCCTCAGCTCTTTGGAAGCCTGCTTTCTTCTGGTGACCAATACAGGAAACATCTGCCTTATGGGGGAGCAGTGATCACTCCTGAACTTCAGCCATCACCATTCCCACATACCCAGCTTGAACCAGCTGCACTCTTTTCCCACTGTGACTGCTGTGCACAAATGAAAAAGCAACTCTCCTCCTGTGACAGCTTCTCCTGACAGCCTGATCCCACCTACTTTGGCAGAGGGAAACATTCCCATTTGTCCTCTCAGGATTGAGCAGCTACTGCTGCAAGAGGGGAGGAGAGGAGAAGCACAGCTGGTGCAGGCCGTTAAGAGTAAGGCCACATCAGCAGCTGACAATTGCTTCTGGCGCTTGCTTCTCCCTATGGGAAAAGGAAAGAATCAAAAGCCATAGCAGCTGCTACAACTGCAGGTGTCAGTCAGTTACTAGGAAGGCTGTGCCTCTCCCCCCCCCCCTCCCGTGGTCTGTACAGGCAAGGGTGTTGTTATGTCTTCGGATGTTTCCTAACGCTAGCCAGAGGCAGCTAGAGCTTCAGTCCAGAAGACAATAGGGACTAGGTTCCTGAACTACTAGTAAGGAGCCAATAGGGACATTGGCGGGAAGTTCAAACCTGCCAATAGGATTTAGGGGTGTCCCTCCACAATTGTATAAAGTTAGCCTTCCAGCCGTTAGTCCCTGTTCCATGTGTTAAGTACCAATAAACGCATCTTATCGGATGTCGTGGTCCGTGTCCTGATGTATCGAACCCAGTACTTTTCAGGTGTGCTGATTGCAGACCTGCAAACTGGAGGTCAGTACTGAAGAACACTATGTTGATCTCTGCTAGTCTAAGTACTACCAAAATCAATAGAGGGGGAAGAGGCAGAAAGCATGGTACACCAACAGCAGTAGTACACAGCCAGTGTGGAGTGTTGGATTAGGATCTGGGAGACCCAGGTTTGAATACCCACTCTGCCATGGAAGCTCACTGGGTGACCCTTGGTCCCATCACAGTCTAACTTACCTCACAGGTTTCTTGTTGTGAGGATAAAAGGTAAGAGGGATGGATCACATAGTGATCTGCTTTAGCAAGGTATAGATATCTAAATATTATTAGCAAAGTATCTCTCCCTTATATATAAAGCCGTAGTGGGATCCAATGTTCCAAATGCACACCTTTAGTGTTTGGCCACAAGAACTGTCAGTCAGAAGACGCTGGCTGGGTTGACTGGCTGCTTTGTGCAGTCCCGCCCAGCATTTCAAGGTCTTTTGCATATGGAAGCTGATTGGACTTCACTCCATTCCACACCTCAAACTCCCCCCCCGCAAGGCAGTTGAAATTGTCAGTTGCATATGGAACCTACTATATTCTGAGGTAAAATATATCCTCACTCACAACACATCACTTCCCCTTCAAAAGAAACAAACCCAATAACACAATCATGCCACATCACAAAGAAGACAGATCACACCTCAAGCAGAATACCACAAGGCAAAAAATGATAGGAAAAGGTGCCAGCAGTCACCCCATTACTGCCACAGAGAGCGCTTCAGAGGATGGTGTGCAGGTCCCAGGTTCATGTTTTAAAAGCTGCCTGGGGGATTATAGACCATTCACACACTTTGAACCTTAACATACCTCATAGGGTAGTTGTGTGGA
>NW_015165242.1:206916-207120 GCF_001447785.1 Gekko japonicus | reverse complement strand
CGCTAGTGAGAAAGACAGAATTTAGCCTAGAAAGAGGCTGCTGAGAGGGGAGGAGATAAAGTTGCCAGCTTTAGGTATGGAAATTCCTGGAGATTTGAGGAGTGGAGCCCGGAGAGGGGACCTCAGACAGGTACAGCGCCATAGACTCCACCCTCCAAACCAGCCATTTGCTCCTGGGGAACTATTGTTGCCAATCTTGGCCCA
>NW_015165242.1:145004-206847 GCF_001447785.1 Gekko japonicus | reverse complement strand
CTTTCCCCTAGGGTTGCCAATCTCCAGGTGGGACCTGGAGATCTCCCGCTGTTACAATTGATCTCCAGATGACAGAGATCAGTTCCCCTGGAGAAAATGGCTGCTTTGGAGGGTAGACCCTATGACATTATACCTGCTGAGTCCTTCCGCCCCCCCGCCCAATGCTGCCCTCTACAGAATCCACCCCCCAAACCTCCAGGTATTTCCCTCCTTAGAGCTGGCAACCCTACTTTCCCCTCAGTGCCTGATGGTAGGCAACTTAGTTTGGTCCAGTCACCTACTTTGGCCTTTGGGAGAAAACATATTGGGGCCAATCCTGATAGGGTTGCCAACTCCCGATGGGAAATTCCTGGAGATTTGAGGGATGGAGCCTGAAGAGGGTGAGGTTTGAGGAAGGGTGGGACCTCAGACAGGTACAATGCCATAGACTCCACCCTCCAAACCAGTCAGTCCCTCATGGGGAACCATTGTTGCCAATCTCCAGGTGAGGGCTGGAGACCACTCAGAATTACAATTGCTATGCAGAAGGGAGGGCAGAAGTCAGCTGAAGTCAAAGGGGCAGATAATGGTAGGTTGATGGTTAGCTGGGAAGGAGATGGGGTTGCCAACTCCAGACTGGCAAATTCCTGGGGATTTGAGGGGTGGAGCCTGGAGAGGGTGGGGTTTGCGGAGGGGTGGGACCTCAGACAGGTAGAATGCCATAGACTCCACCCTCCAAACCAGCCATTTCATCCTGGGTAACAATTGTTGCCAATCTCCAGATAAGGACTAGCGATCACTCAAAATTACAACTGCTCTTCAGGTAGCAGAGATCAGTTCCTCTGGAGAAAACAGTGGACTCTGTCATTATACCCTGCTGAGGTCACCACAGCAAACTGACACTGTTTGCCCAAAGCCAGAGCACTCTCCCAGAGCCTCTTTCTAGATCTCGTTGTATTTATTTCCACAACGGGCCTTATTCCTAGTAAATAGATAAATAGCCTCAAGACACTGAGATATCAGGCACCTCACTGCTATTTACAGGACAGCTTTAATCCTTGTAGTTGCCATATGTGGTTTAGAAGTTCTGGCCCAGAAAATGGGAGAGAGATGAAAATATGGAGAACACCCAGGCTGGATATCGTGGGCTTTCCCATGGGGACAGCAGAAGGAGAATTGCTGTTTAAGCTTTAAGTGGGAAGGCTCATAAATCTCACCTGAGCAATTCATTTTGTTGCAAATTCCAGTTACAGCTCTATCCGCTCCATCATCTCATCGTTCAACCTTTGTAGCAGCCATTGATCTGGGCTTTAGATATTAAAAAATGAATGCTGTTTTCTCCCTGCTGCCAAGTTCTGGTGTAAGAGCCACCTCATTATCTGCTTCTTCTTAATATTGTAGGATGTCCATACCGCTGAGTATCTATTTCGATTTATCCACTCATCACAAAAGTGCTGATTCCTTTGTTCATCATCTATATATCTAACTCTCAACATGGCCCCCTGCGTGCGGATATCTAAATCCGCACATCGATGGTACTTGGGGGGCAGGGAGATTTTCCTGCACATTTGGGGCAATCCCCAGATGTGCAGAAAAATCTAAAAACTGTAAAAAATATAGGGGGGATATTTAAATCCCCCCAAAAGTAAAAGAGCGTTCCCTGCACAGGCTCAGGGAACGCTCTGAGAATGAATTTGCCGCCGCCACCACCAGGGAGGGGGAGGGACAAGGTTTGGCCAGCTGGTGGCTGTAAGCCACTCAGCCCTCACTGCCACCCGGGGGGGAGGGAGAAAGTTTGGTGGGCCGAGCTCGGGCCTCACCACCGCCACTCCTGGGGGGGGAAGCTTGGTGGGCCAGCCAGTCCTCGCCACTGCTGCCGCTAGGGGAGAGGGGAGGGAGAAAGCTTGGCGGGCTGAGCTCAGGCCTCACCACCGCTGCTGCTGGGGGAGAGGGAGAAAGCTTGGCGGGCCGGCCAGGCCTCACCACCACCAGGGGGGAGGGAGGGAGAAAGTTTGCCGGGCCAGCCAGGCCTCACTGCCGCTGCTGCTAGAGGAGGGGGAGGGAGAAAGCTTGGCGGGCCAAGTTCAGGCCTCGCCGCTGGTGCTGGGGGGGGAGGGAGAAGGCTTGGAGGGGGGTGGGCCTCGCCGTGGGTGCCGGGGATGGGGGAGCAGGGGAGAAGGCTCACCTGTGGTCCCTTCCCCTCCCCTGGGTCCTCCCCCCCCCCCCCCGCGAGTATCGCGGATCCCCTTCTTGTGATAACTAATTCTGAATCAGGCCATAGAGTGTTGATCAAAAATCCACATAATGAGAATGGCGATAAATGGGGGGGGGGAGGTTCTGTAAGCCTGAGGGAATCCTGGGATTGGCAGAAAAAACTGAAAAGTTAAGAAAATTGGGGGAGATTACAAAAACTAAAAATCATAGAAACAATGTGTGCTTCTTTAAGAAAAGTGTGATACTAAGATCTTCCAAGACTAGGGGCTCTTCTGCATTCTCATATTCATTGCTTGTTTGTCCCTATTGCTTTGGAGGGTGTAGTGGTTAGAGCCAGTTTGGGGTAGTGTTTAGGAGTGCAGACTCTAATCTGGGGGAACTGGGTTTGATTCTCCTCCACATGCAGCTGCTGGCATGACCTTGGGTCAGTCACATAGTTCTTTCAGAGCTGTTCTCTCAAGAGCAGTTCTTGAAAAAGCTCTCTCAGCCCCACCTACCTCACAGGGTGTCTGTTGTGGGGAGGGGAAGGGAAAGGAGATAATAAGCCACTCTGAGACTCCAAGTAGTGATGGGTGGGGTATAAATCCAATATCTTCTTTTTCTTTTACACATGTTTTGCTCCCTCTAGTGGTCACTTTAATATTACACTGCTTTCTGTCTGTCTGAGCCAGTTTGGTGTAGTGGTTAAGTGTGCAGACTCTAATCTGGGAGAACCAGGTTTGATTCCCCACTCCTCCACACACAGCTGCTGGAGGACCTTGGGCAAGCCATAATTCTGTCAGAGCTGTTCTTGAAAGAGCTGTTTCTCTCAGAGCTCTCTCAACCCCCCCCCCCCCTACCTCACAGGGTGTCTGTTGTGGGGAGGGAAAGGGAAAGGAGTTTGTAAGCCACTCTGAGACTCCAAGTGAAGGGTGGGGTATAAATCCAATCTCCTCCTCCTCCTCTCCCTCCTCCTCCTCTTTCTGCAGATTTAAACAGCAGGTTTTTTGCCAGACATTGTTGTTGTTCAGTCGCACAGTCGAGTCTGACTCTTTGTGACCCCATGGACTACATCACCCCAGGTCCTCCTGTCTTCCGCCATCCTCTGGAGTTTGCTTAATTTCATGTTCGTTGCCTCGATAACACTGTCTAACCATCTCATCCTTTACTGTCCCCTTCTTTTACCTTCAGTCTTTCCCAGCATCAGGGTCTTCTCCAGTGAGTGCTCCCTTCTCATTTGGTGGCCAAAGCATTTGAGCTTCTGCTTCAGTATCTGGCCTTCCAGGGATCCATCAGGGTTAATTTCTGATTTGACTGATTTAATCTTCTTGCAGTACAGGGGACTCTCAAGAGTCTTCTTTGCCAGACAAACAGTGATGTAATATTGAATTGACCATTACAGTGAGCAAAGCAAGTGCAGAGGAGAACAAAAATGAAGCCATAGGGATGCACAAGTGACAAAAATGAGAATGCAGATGAGCCCTTGGTTGTGAGATTTTGGTGGCATTTTGGAGTTGCTAGGCAACCCATAACCAACATTGCTGTGGATTGCAAGACTCAGTATCAGCACAGCAGAGGGGGAAGACAGACAAGACCAAAAAAACAATTTATAGGAGAATAGGAAAAGGAAGTGGGAGCAGGAGCAGAAAATGCAAAAAGAGAAAGCTGCAGATGAGGGAGGGGAAGTGGAGGAGAAAGGGGAGAGCCAGAGTCTGCCAGGGGGTGAAACATAGAATGGTAGGCAAGTAGACATATGGGACTGAAGGAAAGAAAAGCAAGCTGTAGCCACTCCCATGGGGAGGCCACGAGGAAAAGCAAGGCAGAGTGTCTTGATTCTATTCCCCGTTCTGTTGCCAGTGAGTTCATTCTCCTTACTGCTAATTACCCTTTTGTATCTAGTTAGTTACATCTGTTGGACTCTTCATTTTCTTCCTTAAAGAACAATTCCATAATCTCATGGGTCTCATGGGACACTGCTAGGGTCCCATAGCCCAGCATGGCAGTGTTTTACCCACCCACACTGCTTTCTTATTGCGATGTAGAGTCCTAGTGACATCCCGGGACCTGAAGCACAGTAGGCTCCCTGGCCCAATATGGATGCAGTGAGGGGACAGCATATAAGAATTGACAAGAATTTTGACCTTGGCCTGTAAATGCTTCAGTACACAAAGTCCTCTCCTTTCATCTGTAAATTGGTTGCTGTATCTTTCTGTACATGACACAACTGAGGCAATGTTTACAGCATCCTCATTATGAGAAACACTGGCAAGCTGTGCTTTTCTGGCAGTTTTTTTTTCTTAGGATTCAATTGCCAAGCCACCATTAAAAGCAGAATGGAAACCTCTTCCACTCTGTGGTGTGGGACTCAAGCAATGCCAATGTGACAAATAACATCCTTGCAAGATGGCTGCTGTTACTGCCAACATCACACACACACACACACAAAATCAGTTATCATTTAAAGGTTAATTTTGCTGTCATTCAAGCCCATTCCAAGAGATAACTGCTTGTCCTTTTACATGGATGGGAGCATTTCTCAACGTTCGGCAAGTTGCAGATTAGGTGGGTTCTTCCTCTCATATTTTTTGGAAAACAGTTGCATACATACCCAGCAAGATTTTTTTTTCCTTTCTCTTATAATACTAGAACTTAAGGTCATCCACTGAAGCAGAAAGTTGGGAAGCATTTCTTCATACAAAAAGGAAGTACTTCTTCATACAGCCCTTAGTTAACTTGTGGAACTCTCTGCCACAGAATGGGGGTGATGGCTGCAAGCTTGGAAGGCTTTAAAAGGGACAAATTTATGGAGGACTGGGCTATCAGTGGCTACTAGTCACAACAGCCACTAGACATGACGGATATCTACATGATCGATATCAGTGCCCATATTCTCTCTATATCCGTTGCTGGAGAGCACAGGCAGAAGGGATACTGTTGCAGTCATCTTGCTTGTGGGCTTCCTAAAGGCAGCTGATTGGCCTCTGTGTGAATGCTGGACTTGACGGGCCTTTGATATAATCCAGCATGGCTGTTTTTATGTTCTTATGTAGATAGGTTGCTGGTGTGTTCTCAAGCCATAAATGCAGAGTGGGAGGTTTTGCTTTCAAATGTGGCCATGGCGTTATGAGGATGAGTACAGAATGAATCAAAGTGCAACCTCCTGTCACATGAAATTCAGACATACAGATATCCGTATAGAAATTTAAAGGAGAACAACTATACCTAAAATAGTTTGGTCCAAAACTAGCTTGACTCAATAACACTTCTGTCCATGTAAGCAGCTCCAAGTAGGGATGCT
Source organism: Gekko japonicus (assembly GCF_001447785.1). Taxonomy (NCBI): domain Eukaryota; kingdom Metazoa; phylum Chordata; class Lepidosauria; order Squamata; family Gekkonidae; genus Gekko; species Gekko japonicus. Next base: position 201,377 of record NW_015165242.1, on the reverse strand, counting down.
CAAGCATCCACCAGTTCAGTTTGCATTCAATCCATCCATTGTGAGCTGGGAGTCAATTATTTGGTAGCCAGTTCAGATTGCTCATGAACAGTTCAAGCCTGTTTGCAAGGGTAATCTTCATGCATACAGAGTGAACATTAACCTCTCCCCCCTGCAGCTACTTTATCATGCATAATTATTTAAATGAAGAATGAACAAGAAGTCAGATATACATAAATACCGTGCCATTTCTTTAAAAGAAAAATGTTACCATTTGGTGTCTTCTCTGTCTCTCTGATTGTTAATGGCTGCCAGTCTGTCTGGATTTGCAGCAGTCCACACATGCATGTTTTCACATGGCCCCATTGTGGTTGTAGTTTTCGACACACAGCTGGTTTCATTTAATTACCTGACCCAGCTATCTATGACATTGGGGGAAAACTGAATTCACTTCTTGTGCAGGTGTAAAGTGGCCACAAGGCAAGTGGAAATGAAACTCCCACCACTATAGCTGCAAAGATGTTTAGTATACTACTTATGCCAGATGACTGCAAGACAAGAAGATCTGAGAGTTTATGAGTGAGCGCTGCTAGTATGAGTGATTGCTGGCCCATCTACCCAGGATCCAATTTGTTTCTGGGCACAATCCAATGTGCTGGTGCCAACCTTTAAAACTCGATATAGTTTGGGACCAACATACCCAAAGAACCGCCTACTGTCTTATGAATTGAGATGACCACTACGATCATCTTCCAGTGCCCTGCTTCAGGTGCCCCCATCTTTTAGAGATTAGGTGGGTGGTAACCCAGACGGGCCTTCTTGGTTATGGCACCAAAACTCTAGAACTCGCTCCCCAGGGAGACTCATCTATCCCCTTCTGCTGCAATCCTATATCAGCAGGTGAAGACCTTTTTTGTTTGTTTGTTTCATTTGTTGTTCCAGTGATCCCTCCTTGTTGCCCAATGCTTTGTTGTTTGTATGTTTTTGTATACATTTTAGCTCTGGTTTTAATTGTTTTAATGATGTGTTTTTGTTGGTTTTAGTAGTTTTAAAAGATGAGATTATATTGCATATGTTTTTAATTTGTTAGCCACCTTGGGGACCCTTATGAAGGCAGGAAGGCAGGGTATGAATTTTGTAAAACAAACCAACAAATAAATATCTATGACAGTATGCTCACCTGCTTAACACGTTCATTACAAGGTGTTCAGCATCCCTGACCTTGACCTTTGGTGCAAACTTCCTTTGTTTTAATACAACATAACCATAGCATCTAAATGCATGTAGAGAGAGGAGTGTGATCATGGTGGCAAATTCTGTCCAGTGTACATATACACACTTACAAAGATCCTGTACACCTACATGCATACCCATTTTCCACAGAAATGTTATGCCCAAAAATACTTCCTTAATTTTAACCCCACTTTTATCTCCAATGAGATCTGAAGTGGCATAGAACACTCTCCTCTTCTCCATTTTATCCTCAGAATAACCTGTTAGGCTGAGAGTATATGACTGATCCAAGGCCACACAGCAAGCTTCCATGGCAGGGTGGGGATTGCACCTTGGGTCTCCCAAATCCTACTCCAGCATTCTAGCCACTACATCATGCTTGCTGCTTGGGTGGCCAAATGTCTATGGGAAATGGACCTTCTAGATATTGTCAGCAACAACAGCATTTCTTCTCAGCCAGTGGAAATCCAGGAATGCTACTCCACTCTGCATGCTTACTACTGTTATATTATGTCTGTCTGTGAGACTGCATACACTGGGGTATTCAGGTCTACTTGCTTCTGAAGACACAAAAACTGCCCTAGAAAAGTTACTTAACTGTATGGAACATGTCTCTCCTGTCCTTCCAACAAGGCTCAAATCTCCCAACAAAATTAAATGCATATATCACAATCCCAAAATAGACACACATAGACTGGAAACCCCTTGATCAGTCCATTTATGTAGCAAAACCATTATTACTGTCAACAACATTCAAAGGCCCATATCAGGAAGAAGAAGAAAAACCCATTTTGATTGTGTTCATCATCACTTGTTCATCAACAGTTCTTTAAAGAAAAAAATACCTTTGATGATACATAGGGCTCACCCAACCTAAGCTCTGGTGTCAGTTCCACTAAGGATTGGTGCTCTGTATCTGTTGCTCAGTAAATGGTCCAGAGTAAATGGGTTTTCTATATGTCTGTAGACTTGGTATTGGAAGGAATGGAATGTGCAATGTTGCTTAATTCTTGCACAGACCTCAGGACTTCAGAAGGGGCAGGCTAGATAGGGTGCTCCATCTTTGTTCTAGTCCACTCTACTGCGATCCCTTCATTTCCCTCTTAGGAGTTCCTTCCTTCTGGCTTCCTCATTCCTGTCTCTCTCCCTTTGCCCACCATGAGGTAGGGACTCCAGCCTCCAGGTGGGACCTGGGGAACCCCCAGAATTACAGCTCATCCCCAGACTGCAGAGATAATTTTCCCCTGGAGAAAATGGATGCTTTGGAATTGGAGGATGGACTCTGTGGCACTGTACCCCACTGAAGTCCCTGTCCTTCCCAGGCTCCATCCTCAAATCTCAAGGAGTTTCCTAACCTGGATTTCCCAACTCTAGCCCCTCATCCCCTGCCAGTAGCCAGGGGGGACCCAGCAATCCTACCATGAGGGCTGGGCATGCTCTCTACAATCTCTTTTAATCCTAGGTGAGATAGATAGTTATAAACGCTATCATGTTCAGTATAAAGTTCCTTAATAATAAGGGACTTCTTCCTTTCTAAAATAAGAAGCCTCAGTTTGAACTTATTCCTAAGCATCAAAGGTATACCTCTGCTGTGCAAAACTAGCTCATGCTTTCAGTTGGTTGTACAGATGGATAGATCATTGCCATCTCTATAGAAGCTGCCCAATTGTAGATGAAATTACTAGCCCCATCGGCTAACATGACTGCCCTCCTTGTTGATATCTTCACTGCCACTTTTCCAGGCTCAGTGGCTCCAACCATCTTTGACTGTTTCAGGGTTATTTCTCCTTATCTTGCCCTACAGTTGAGGGGGGGGGGGAGACTACATGGAGAGGTTCAAGTACTTGATGTGTTTCGTAACTGGAATTGAACAACCCGTTCTAGGGCCAGTGTGTTGTGTCCTTGATCTTCAACCTACTTCTATTTCTCAAACCTTCTTGCAAGTATTCTCTATTTCTAATCATGGCTTAGGAAATGTCAGTCTAAATTTGCTGAATACTCAGGATAATTCAAGAACAGTTGCAGTTTAGCTGATTTTCTTTTGCTAAAGCTTGAACTCATGCAAACAGGCACCCTTCCTAATTCTAGCATAAAGTAGATAGTGAAAGATAGAAAATGAACAGTGAACCAAGCCAAGTTACATGACAGTAATGGAGTTCCTTATGTAAAGGAAATAAGTTAATATAGGAATACCTTATAAAAAGCATTTTTATATTTGGTTCGACTATGGTTCATAATAAATATAATCAATTCTATCTATTCAAATTGGTAGGGTTGCCAGACCCCGGGTGGTGGCTGGAGATCGCCGGAGATTACCACTGATCTCCAGGCAACAGAGATCAATTCACCTGGAGAGAATGGTTGCTGTGGCAGGGGAACTGTATGCCATTATTTATTTTATTTTATTTTATTTATTCAGGAATTTCTACCCCGCCCTACCCCGCAAGCGGGCTCAGGGCGGCTTACAGAGGCATAAGCCCGTACATAAAATTTATAAAATCCAATAAAATCTCAAATCACAACCAACATACTATTAATAATAATAAGTGCTTTAGATTCCAAGATGGTCTGCAGTTGACACCTGCAGGGGATACCCCTGCCGACTTTAGTCGTAGTGATATCATCCTAGCAATATTAGTCCAAGCTAAACGGCTGGTCTTGTTGTCATATAGTTCACCTCGTCTCCGGGCTATCAAGGGCGCACCAACTTGATGATCTTTCCATCGTTGGTGGTGGTGGGAGCGGCGGCCCCTACATAAAAGCCTGGTGGAAGAGCTCTGTCTTGCAGGCCCTGCGGAATTGCAAAAGATCCCGCAGGGCCCTGATCTCCTCCGGGAGCTCATTCCACCAGGTAGGGGCCACCACTGAGAAGGATCTTGCCCTTGTCGCAGCATACCGTACCTCTTGAGGACCCGGAACCACTAAGCGACTCTGGGTCCCCGACTGAAGTGCTCTTGGGGGTGTATACGGGGAAAGGCGGTCCCTCAGGTAGGTCGGACCCCGGCCATATAGGGCTTTAAAGGTGAGTACCAGCACTTTGAAGCGGATTTGGTATGCTATAGGCAGCCAGTGCAGCGCCTTCAACCCAGGCTTGATGTGCTCCCACAAAGGTACCCCATCGAAGGTCGGGAGAGGGAGCCCTAACCCCAGACCGTTCCGACTCAGGCCCAGGACCTCCGTCTTCGCTGGGTTTAGTTTCAACCGGCTCAGCCTGAGCCACTCAGCCACAGCCTGTAGTCCCTGTTGAAGATCTTGCGGGTCGGAGCCCGACCGGCCACCCAACATCAGATAGAGCTGGGTGTCATCTGCATACTGATGACAGCCCAGCCCATGCCTCCTGGCAATCTGGGCGAGAGGGCGCATATAGATGTTGAAAAGCATCGGGGAAAGCACTGCCCCCTGAGGAACACCACATTCAAGTGGGTGCCTCTGGGACTGCTGTTCCCCGATTTCCACTCTCTGTCCCCGACCTTGGAGAAAAGAGGCAAGCCATTGAAGGGCGAGTCCCTGAATCCCCACGTCGGCGAGGCGGTGGGTCAGCAACTGGTGGTCGACCGTGTCGAATGCAGCCGACAGATCTAACAGCACCAGTGCCGCCACACCCCTTCGATCCAGATGCCTCCAGAGGTCGTCAGTAAGGGCGACCAGCGCCGTCTCCATCCCGTAACCAGGGCGAAAGCCGGACTGAAGTGGATCTAGGACAGAAGCGTCATCCAGAAAGCCCTGGAGCTGCGTCGCCACCACCCTCTCAATCAATTTGCCCAAATAGGGCAAATTAGACACCGGCCGATAGTTGGCCAATTCGCTCAGGTCTAAAGTTGGTTTTTTCAGGAGAGGGCGGACCATCGCTTCCTTAAGCGCTTCCGGGAACCGTCCCTCCATGAGGGACTTGTTAATAATCTCCCGTACAGCACCTCGAAACCCCTCGTGGCCCGCCTTGACGAGCCAGGAAGGGCACGGATCCAGGGAGCATGTGGTTGGGCGCACAGTTCCAAGCAATCTGTCAACTTCTTCCAGACTGAGCGGGTCAAAACATTCTAAACCCAACGGGGACGTGCAAGGGGCCTCAAGTTCGCTCACTGTTTCAACTGTGGCAGGGAGGTCACGGCAGAGCACCACTTAAGTCCCTCCCCCCCAATCCCCACTCTCCTCAGGCTCCACCCCCCCAAATCTCCACGTTATTTCCCAACCCAGAGCTGAAAACCCTATAAAATGGGGCACGGGGAGATAGAAATGGAGAATAGCTGGATCCAGTGAAACGTTCCATTCTGTCTGTCACACACATGGTTACCCTGAAGAGCTGCAGAGAAGCTTCACTTGGCCTGAGCTGTGCAACTATACACAGTAGTGTCTCTTATGTAAGAAAATGGTATTCTAGGAAGTGGGCCTCAGAGGGTGACTGGCTGGCTATGTAAGACTGTGCCAATAATGAAAAGTACCATTGTTCAACAAGATCTAGAAACCAATGAGGACCTCCAAGTATCCACCAGCAAGATTCATTGAACTGAATGAATGAGTGAATATACAAGAAGTGAGCTTTTTCATATCCTTTCAGTTTTGCAGGAGACTATATTGATGACTAGGAGCTGCGGTGGCTCAAGTGGTTAAGACGCTGAACTGCAGGCTGTGGAAGGTCAGTAGTTCAGCAGTTCGAGACCCGGGTGCCGCATGATGGAGTGAGCTCCCATCTCTAGTTCCAGCTCCTGCCAACCTAGCAGTTCGAAAGCAAGAAATTGCAAGTAGATAAATAGGTACCACTTCGGTGGGAAGGTAACAGCGTTCCGTGCACCTTGGTGTTTAGTCATGCCGGCCACATGACCACGGAAACATCTTCGGACAACACTGGCTTTTCAGCTTTGAAACGGAGATGAGCACCGCAACCCTAGAGTCGGACTAGACTGGCTTTCGAGCAAGGGAAACTTTACCTTTACCTTTATATTGATGACTTGTGTTCTGACTTTGCAAAATCAGGCCACATTCCACACACATTATGAGTGCTTCGTTCTTGCAAAAAACCAGAGAGAGAGAGAGAGAGAGAGACTTCGTTCTTGCAAAAAACCAGAGAGAGAGAGAGAGAGAGAGAGAGAGAATGCCCTTTGACTCTGTTTGGTTGCTAGTTTATTTTACTTGCTGCAGTGACTCTGTTGTATTAATTTAAATGTTCTTTTATTTCAACTTAGTACTGCTTATCTATAGAATCCTGCTAACAACAGTGATTTTTTTTTACTGTGGATAATATTTCATGCTAATTACTGGAAAAGCTACCTTTGTAGAAGGAGCAGAAGGAACAGATTTAAATGTGTCCGGCTCTGTATAATGCTCTGGAGATGTGCCTGGTTCAGAGATATTATGGTATCAAATGCATTATGGAAAATTGTGTTTAATAATGTGGGAAGAGGAGAGTGCCTCTCTTTAAGGTTTCTAGAGAAACTATCAATCTAAATTACTGTTATGCCTGATGGTTGCCAGTAAAAGGGCATTGTAAAGAAGAAACATTTGTTGCTTGTTCCTAAGTAACCTTTGCATCTAAGGCTAAGTTTAAAGGTTCTGCAGAATAAAGTGGTGGAATAGACTGCAAAGCTGTACAGACCACAGAAGGGAAGCACCATTTTTAAATGCTTTCCACAGTAGTTTCCTTCAAATAGATATCTCACAAATCAAGGAGAAAGCCTTTAGACTCACTCTTTGCTTCCTGGGCTGGCAGGTTCTGCCTCTCTCTATGAACATAGGAACATAAGAGAAGCCAATGTTGGATCAGGCTGTCATTTCTCCAAGCTAAAGAGCCCCAAGCGCTTTAACCTTTCTTCATAGGGAAGGTGTTCCAACCCTTTTATCATTCTTGTTGCCCTTTTCTGCACTTTTCCCAAAGCTATAATATCCTTTTTAATTTGTGGTGACCAGAACTGTACACAGTATTCCAAATGAGGTTGCACCATTGATTTATATAGGAGCATTATGATATTGGCTGATCTGTTTTCAATACCCTTCCTAATAATCCCCAGCATAGCATTGGCCTTTTTATTAATGAACAAGTTAAAAAGCATCAGACTGAGTACTGATCCCTGCAATACCCCACTGCTTACCACCCTCCACTGAGAAAATTTCCCATTTATAGTCACTCTCAGTTTCCTATTAATTAGCCAGTTTTTGATCCATAAATGGACTTGCCCTTTTATCCCATGATTTTTGAGCTTACTTAGGAGCCTTTGATGAGGAACTTTATCAAAAGCTTTCTGGAACTCAAGGTAAACAAAAAGAGCAAGCAATGAGAGCTGATGGAATGTTGAGAGAGGGAGACTTGAAAAACAGCAGTTGAAAATGAGTTAGTAGCAGAGGAGTTGACAGCTTGGAACAGAGAAGGGGGAAAAAAGGAGGATATCCAACTGAGTAGAACTTTGCAGAAGAGCTGTTGAGAGCAGGCTGAAAATAGTAAAGTTGTAATTAAAAGATGCTGGTTGTAAGAATAGGACCTCATTTTAAAAGTTCAATGGAGGTGAAAAGGTGTTACTTATACCTTACTTTCTTCAGTGTTTTGTTAAGAACATAAGAAGAGTCCTGGTGGATCAGACCAAGGGACCATCTAGTCAAGTATCCTGTCTCACACGGTGGCCATTTCCTCTGGATGGCCAACAACTGGGCATAGAGGCCAAGGCCTTCCCCTGATGTTGCCTCCTTGCTCTGGGATTCAGAAGATTAAGTGCCTCTGAATGTGGAGGCAAGTAGCTATTGATAGACATATCCCCCATGAATCCATCTAATCCCCTTCTAAAGCTGTTTATTCCTGTAGCCATCACAACATCCTCTAGCAGTGAATTCCACACTTTAATCACTCTCTATGTAAAGTAGTATTTCCTTTTGTCTGTCTTGAACCTACTGCCCATCAGTTTCATTGGATGCCCTTGAGTTCTAGAATTAGGGGAGAAGGAGAAAAAATTCTCTTTGTCAACTCTCTCCACCTCGTATCATAAATATCATATATATCATATCATATCATAAATAAAAGTTTTCATGTTTTGATTAACCCTGTGGGCTGCATGTCTAAGGGAAAGAACCACACACATGTGCACACACACAATTTAATACATCAGTCTCTATATATATTATAGGACTAGGGAGGAAGGCCCGTTGAGAAGGGCGATACAACGGGCGGCTAGCCCCCCCTCCTCGTGCCCTCCCCCTCTCTGCCCTGACCCAGGTGGCGGCCGGTGTTAGCCTTGCGCCCGTCGCCCCCAGCCACTCGCGCCTCGCGGTTGTCCTCCGCACAGCGTTCGGCTCCCCCCCGTCCTGACCCAGGTGGCTGGCGGGCTTAGCCTGGCGGCCGTTGTCCCCAGCCACTCGCAGCTCTTCTCCGCTCGGCTGTCGCCCCCTCCCTCTCTGCGCACAGACCCAGGCGGCTGGCGGCCTTATGCTGCTGTCCATCGTCCCCAGCCACTCGGACCTCTCGGCTGTCCTCCGCCCAGCTCTCAGCCCCTTCCCCTCTCCAGGCTGACCCAGGCGGCTGCCGGTCTTAGGCTGCCGCCCCGCCGCCCATCGTCCTCGGCTCTCCCCCCCTCCCCCTCTCCGCCCTGACCCAGGCGGCCGCCGGTCGTAGGCTGCGGCTCGTCGTCCCCAGGCACTCGCGCCTCTCGGCTCTCCTCCGCACGGCGGTCGCCTCGCCGCCCTGTGCGGCCTGCCGCCCGTCGCCTCCAGCCCTCGGGAAGATCCTCTGCAGGCCGTGTGAAGCTGCGTCCAAGGTGGGACTCCGACGACGTGGCCAATGGGACGTGGCCAAGCCGCTGACGGACAGCCAAGCCGTCCAAACACTGTAGGGGCGCATTGCGTGAAGTTTGCGTGTTACTGCTTTATGATATAGGAGAGATATGAGTAAATGGTGACAGTGAGTGATTGGAACACCCCAATTGCTCTGTGTGCGTGAAGGCATATTAAAGGGAGCTGGGCTACCCTGTCTGTGGATATCTCTGGCAGTGAGAGAGAGAGGACATGAGGTGTGAAATAGTCATGGTTCTCTGTATATTTTAAAAGAGACGAGAAGGGTAGCTTATGATGTCCTGATAATCCTGAACTTGAGAGAGAGTGGTTGCTGAGTGTGGTAGGCACTCTGCATGAGGGAAAACCTGCAATCTGAATGTGTAGACTGGACCTTAGTAAGAGTTCAGGTCTCATAATCTCTGTCCATGGTGCTGTGCAGAGTTTACACCACCTCCCCAGATTTATCATCACATGCCATGCGGTTCATCCATTTGTGCATTTTGTATGCTTGTACATCCAACCCACCTGTATTTTTTTTGTTTTGTTTTACCTATGTGTTTATTTCTCTTCTTGTTTTCAACTCAAGGAGAGTACCAAAGCAGCAATATCTGCAAAGACACAAAACTAAAAGTCTCCAGTAGGAACATTAAAAACAATACAAATACACAGCAAAAAGCAGTACAAACACATTTTTAAGAACTTTTTTGAAAGCAAAAAAACAGCTAAATCTGCCAGAACAGTTTGGTGGTGGAAAATGCCTTCATATCACAGCTGACTTATGACAACCCTGTAGGGTTTACAATGCAAGAGATGTTCAGAGATGGTTTGCCATTGACTGCCTCTGCATAGTGATCCTGGACTTCCTTGGTGGTCTCCCATCCAGGGGTCATTTCCCGCAGGAGTGCACAGGAGCAGAACTCTGGCAGTAAAGAGCCCAGGGGGTGAGCACATGCTACAAACCCCACCCCCTGCTCCCAGTAGCCCTCAGTCAGAGCAAGAAGCAGCCAGGTAAGCTGCAGAGCCCACCCCCTTCGGCCCTCCAGTCCAAAACAGTCCAGTGGCACCTTTAAGACCAAGTTTTATTCAGGTACAAGCTCTCTCACCTCTGTGAGGGGAGATCTGCGCGTCCCCCCCCCCCCCCATAGCTAGCAATCCAAAACAGTCCAGTGGAGCCTGAGCGGTGATGTCAGGGGGTGTGGCATATGCAAATTAGTTATGCTGATGAGTTATGCTAATGAGCTCCTGCACCTCTTTTTCTATGAAATGACCCCTGCTCCCATCCAAACACTAACCAGGGCTGACCCTGCTTAGCGTCTAAGGTCTGACAAGATTGGGCTAGCCTGGGCCATCCAGGGCAGAGCGAGAACAGTTTACCCTCCACCAGATGCCCTCTGGAATAAAACTGTCTCGCACACCTTTTGGAATGCAGTCAGTGCAAGCATCATTCACACTCACTCTGGTAGGCCATTCCAAAGGAATGGACCCACCACCGGAAAAGCCAGTGATCTATTGCTAGGAGAAGGCTGTCCAAGGAATGCAGCTTGCACACAGGAGTATACCTATTTATTGTGTTGTAGCAGACAGCTCATGCACTTGCTTCAGATCAGGAGTGGTATGTGACTATGGGGTGTACAGGGGGATATGTGTGCAAGTCTGACAATCATTGGGAAGCCTGAAGAACTACATCACAGAAGGCAAGCATGAACACAGTTCTAAGCAGTGCTGATTTCAGAGCAGGTCTCTGGAGAGGCAGCTGATGCATTCCCCCAATTACTTTTATTTATTTATATTATGTGAATTTTGTATGATATGAAATATGCCCTTTTAAAAAAATTTGTTTCTTGCATGTTGCCATTGTGAGTGCCATTGTGAATGGTTTTTTTTTCCTTTTACACATAGCATGAATACAGAATTAATATAGTATTTATTTGTAAAATGTAAAATAGCAATATGTGGCCCCCACCTGCAGATATTTAAATCTGTGGATCAGGACCACATTGACTCCCCAGGTTTGCAGATAAATTCCAAAGGTTTTTTTTAAAAAATACACTGGGGATTTAAATTCCCCCAGATTAAAAAAAATGATCAGTCGAGCTGGCACCATCTACCAGTGCTGGTATCAACACCAGGCTCAGCCACCATGGTGGAGGATGCCAGGTGCAGCCACAGGCCTGGCTGTTGTGGCCAAGGACTCCAGGAGTTGCTACAGGCCCTGCTGCCATAGCCACAGACTCCAGGAGTGGCTTAGATCTCCACTGCTGCTGCTGCAGATGCTGGGAGATGCTCTGGGCCCAGCTGCACCAACAGAGCACTCTCAGAGAAGCTCCTTGCCTGGCTGCCACAGCAGAGAATTCTGGAAGCATGGCGGAGGACTCCAGGAGAGCCTCTGGGGCTGGCAGCAGCAGTGGAGGATGGTGGGAGCCGCTCTGAGCTTGGAGCGGCTCCCAGGTACCGTCAATGTTTCCACAGGTGAGTGGTGGGGCCTGGAGTCGGGATGGCAGGGGGGAGAGATGAGATTCTCCCTCCTTCTGCATCACGCATTTCAATATGCATGATACTGAATGCTGATTTAGATATTCATTATATAATTCACTGCACTGCCTGGAACCCACATACTTGAAATACCATATTTCCCAAAATGACCTCCAGTGCTACCTCAGACCCTCTCAGCATCTACCATGTCCTTCCTTACATCTTTTATTTATTTATTTTGTTAGACTTATATCCTTGCCCTCCCACAATGTAGGCGCAGGGTGGGTACAAACATATATGTCTACAATAATGCAGATTTGCAGTTAAAACAACTCATAATTTACAGTTAAGATCTACAATTAAAGTAAAGGTAAAGGTAAAGGTTCCCTTGCTCGAAAGCCAGTCGAATCCGACTCTAGGGTTGTGGTGCTCATCTCCGTTTCAAAGCCGAAGAGCCAGCGCTGTCCAAAGATGTTTCCGTGGTCATGTGGTACCTATTTATCTACTTGCAATTTCTTGCTTCCGAACTGCTAGGTTGGCAGGAGCTGGAACTAGAGACGGGAGCTCACTCCGTCATGCGGCACCCGGGTCTTGAACTGCTGAACTACCGACCTTCCACAGCTTGCAGTTCAGCGTCTTAACCACTTGAGCCACCGCAGCTCCTCACAATTAAAGTAGATTTACAATAAAACAATAAGACACATTATAAGAATCCATTTAAAATCAATAAGATCATGATAGACTAAGACAATAACGTGCCTCAAGGGATAGTATTGTGGTCCCACCTGGCTTCTGGGAACTGGAGGGGAGGCCAGTTCAGATGGATGCCCGTTGCCTCAACTAAAGGCCTACAAGAAAGTATGTAAGGACTTCCAGTGAAAAACAATGACAGTCATTCACTTAACATCAGAGATAACATGCTATTTCTCTGCCAGGCCGTTCTTAAAGGTAAACACTCTCAATTAGGCTGTCTGACTCCTTTCACTCCAAACAAAACATCAACACACAGTTCTTGCTAATCAATATATTTGGCAGTCCAAAATACAGAAAAATCCGTCAGAGACATTCAGGATATACAGACTTTTTGAAAATCCTTTCTCAAAACTAGACTTATCATGAAGCTATTGGAAAACATATATCGGTCAGAAGTATTCATCAAGGTCACACAAAATTACAATACTCCTCAAACAATGGTTAGGAAATCCTGTATACTGGATGATTTTAATATGCTTAGCTATGCCTACAGACTAAATTTCCAGTGCTGCTTCTGAATCTGGCACAGCGTCGATCTCTCTAATGAGGCATTTTGGCTTTCCCAACCCTGAGTATTGTAACGAGCTCTAGAAAGAGGCTCTGGGAGAGTGCCCCGGCCTTGGGCACTCAGTGTCAATGTGCTGTGGTGACCTCAGCAGGGTATAATGACACAGAGTCCACCATTTTCTCCAGAGGAACTGATCTCTGCTACCTGAAGAGCAGTTGTAATTTTCAGTGATCTCCAGCCCTCACCTGGAGATTGGCAACAATTGCTACCCAGGAGGGAATGGCTGGTTTGGAGGGTGGAGTCTATGGCATTGTACCTGTCTAAGGTCCCCCCTCCTCAATCTTCATCTCTCCAGGCTCCACCCCTCAAATCTCCAGGAATTTCCCCACCTGGAGTTGGCAACCCTATCTCCTTCCCAGTGAAGCATCAACCTGCCACTATCTGCCCCTCTGGTGTCAACTTTCTATCTCCTCCCCCCTCCCTCCTGGAGATCAGTTATAATTCTGAGTGATTTCCACCCCTCTCCTGAGATTGGCAACAGTGGTTCCCCAGGAGGGAATGGCTGGTTGGGAGTGTGGAGTCTATGGCATTGTACCTGTCTGAGATCCCACCCCTCTTCAAACCTCACCTTCTCCAGGTTCCATCCCTCAAATCTCCAAGAATTTCACACATAGAGTTGGCAACCCTATCTCCTTCCCAGCCAATCATCAACCTACCTATATTTCCCCCTCACTCTTCAGCTTTCCATTTCCCCACACACACATACCTGCAGCCTCTTCCATGCTCTGTAGCCCTGACGGCCACAGAGTCCACCATTTTTTCCAGGGAAACTGATCTCTGCCATCTGGAGAGCAGTTGTAATTCTGAGTGATCGCCAGCCCTCACCTGGAGATTGGCAACAATGGTTTCCCAGGAGGAAAAGTAGTCTTTCTCTGCAATGGGGACCAAAGCAACTTACATCATTCTCCTCTCCCCCTTTTGACTTGCACAACAACCCTGTGAGGTAGGTAAGGCTAAAAGTCTGTGACTGGTCCAAAATCACCCACTCAGCTTCTACAGCAAGAACCTGGATCTAGCAGAAACTGCTCTGAAGCACTGACTGCTATGCCTAGGCAGCCAACCTCCAGGTGGAGCCTGAAGACCACAGGTATCACAACTGAACTCCAGAGAACAGATTTCTCCCCCTCCCCGGAGAAAAAAACTGCTTTGGAAGGTGGGCTGTATGGCATTCTGTTCAGCTAAGGCCTCTCCCCTCTCCAAACCCTGGCTTCCATAGATTCTACCAGAAAATCTCCAGGAATCTCCCTACCTGGAGCTGGCAATCCTAGCCAGACTGGCCCCAATGAGTTCTTCACAAAGGCCAAGGGTTTCCTTTGTCTGAACCAAGTTTGTTTGCCTACTATGGCAAAATGGGCTCCAGTTTACAACTCAGCTGTTTGCCTCCCACCCTCGTCCCGTGGGTGTATCTCACTCCTTAAATTCGCTGCCACCACTCACAGAATCATCACTGCCTTTTTAGAGGGTCAGTGAGACCCCTCTGGCCGAATCTCCCTATTTGGAGATGGAATCCCCAATCTTTAGGAGATCCCTGGAAAGTTGGCAACCCAAAGGTCTGGCCTTTCCTTCCTTTCTGGGCCACCCCCTCCCTTTGTTATTGTGCAGAGCGGGGGAGACTATGTGGTCAGAGCACAACACAGATTATTAGCCCAAATTAAAGAATTTATTTAACTATTTACACAGTTATGGAGCACACACACACTGTAGGAGTAAGCAGACACCATGAACCAACAGAGCATAAATCAACAGGGGTTAAACACAATCCTCTTTCTCTATACAGAACACTCTCTACCTCTGGAGGTTGTGGAATCACTTGTACTTCAGCCTCTCTCTCTTGCCCAAGAGAGCAGGGAAACTTCCATTCATTCCCCAGTCCAGCCGACTGTGGAGTGGTTGAATTTCTGCTGCTCCCAGGGATGAAGAATGCCTTGGGATAGTCCCTGTTTTCCTGCACTTTTTGGCCTTGGGGCAGCTGGGAACTGTAGACCAGCAGATGAGGAAGCCCCAATCAACCCAGTTAGTGATACCCCTGCAGCCCACTCTCTGGAAATACAGCTCAATTAAACCTGTTGGGGGAACATTTTAACAAAGAACCACAGCCATCTTACAAACACAGGTAACTGCCATTTCGTTACACCTACCAACAGCTTATTCCCACACAGGAGGCAAGCAGGAGAAGTGTTTTCGTCAAGAGAGAAAGCCGTTCTGACAGGGTACAGTGGCTGAAGGGGGAGTGGGCGGGGAAGAGGAGCAGACCCAGCACCCGGCACACAGCCATTGGCACACCATCGGAATGACAGGTCAGGGAGCCAAAGGCTGTGGGAGCATGTGGAATGTTCAGAATAGAGTTGCATGAAAAGAGGATTATATGTAAGGAGAGATAGAGGATTATATGTAAGGAGAGATAGAGATAATTGGGCTGGGCGTAAGCTTGCAAACACAATGGAGGCCGCATAGAAATCATTCTTAGTGGCCTTTACCACCATCTCATAGGTTTTCTTAAACAACCTATAGGATGTTCTTTTAGCTTCATCATGGGCTCATTGCCACCTTCTTCTAGCTGTCTTAGCTCCCATTTAATCCACCTCAGCTCCGGGGAATACCAAGGAGCCAATTTGGTGTAGGGGTGAAGAGGGCACTGGGAAGCAACCTCACTGATGGCTTTGGAAAGATGGTTTTGCCAGTCTTCCACCAGTTCATCTAGGGTCTATTTGACTCCACAGGTGAGCATAAATCTGCTCACCACCCATTCGGCTTGAATGCAGTCTTTTTTTTACCTACTGCACCAGGTGAGATATATGTTTGTAAATAAAATAAATATATAGAAACAGTTTTATACTAAAAGAACATGTATTAGGATGGTGCCACTCAGCCAATCAGCATTCTTAGAGGCGAGCAATAAATTGGTGTGTTTTCTTGCAAGTGTTTCAAGCTAGGTGGCTACAGGTGGCACAGCCCTATAAACCTCTGCCCTTCAGAAGAGAGGGAGATCAGTTCTGTCTTTTTCTCCTGAAGTTGACAGACCTTGCCCCTGAGGTTAATATTTCCTGCCCCTTAGAACATAGAGGGCCAAAATACATGGGGACTTGCAGCTGTACTAAAGCTGTGACTCCCCAGTGGCAGCTTCATGTAAACGTACCTTAGGGGCCCAATGTGGATCAGGGTCATGGTACAGGAGGAGAGGCTCCTGCCTTCCCTCTTCACTGTTTATCAGCTGAAATGGCCCAGGGATATAGGGGGAGATGCTATGCAGTGCACGTACTGGGCTAACCCCAACTGGGCAAATAAGTCCCCAAGCCATTTTGAATCAGATCCCTGTAGTGCTTTTACGCAGAGTTAACACTGGGGACTCATACACCCTCCCAGCTGGTAGTGTGCATAAGTTTGCAGCACTATACTTCAAGCCAGAGTCTGCATCCTCCACTAATGTGCATTCAGAACTCCATCCTTTTCATCTCAACTGACATCTCCAACATTCAGATTTCATAGACCAGCATTTACACTGGAGTGAATGTGGAAGGTCTTGTACTCCTCCACCCACAGGAATCAGAGCACACATTTTAATGTTCCTTCAAAGCCAGTTCTATGGATTACCATGGAATTCTAGCTGGGTCAAGGCTGGACTTCCTTGTACATGAGAGCAATTGCTTCAAATCCCTTCAGACACCACCTGCATGAATACCAATCACTTGAAACATCTCTCTCAATGAATATTTCAGCAATACAAAGACTGAGCTATAATGAAGCCCTTGGGTAATCTGAGTTTTCGCACAAGGCCAAAGGAAAGGAAAAGCCTATGCACAATTAGAGGGGTAATCACATTCAGCATTTTAAAAAAACGTTTGAAGGACTAGGACATTTTAAAATTCCTTTATATATCGTATTATATCAATTATATATATGTATATGATGAGGAAACCTGAGTTTGTCATGCCTCGTGGCAAATTGTGGTTGAGGATGGAGGGTAACCACTTCTGCCACACTTGCCAGTCATAGGCTTACTGTAGCTTCAGTGGCAAGAGTTGCTTACTATGCCATGAAAGATGGTCTGAGGTTACATGATTCAACATCTCTGCTTACTCTAAGGAGGAATTAGCCTAGTCACTGCCTGGATACAAAACTACCCCCAATCCTATGTACATTGCCTTCCACTGTGGAAGGAAGGGAAGGACACAAATAATGCCAGGTAATAAACAGGATAGACAGAAAATGAATGCCTGGTATTTTAAAGGACATTTTTCGGGTATTAGAACAACGTTTGTGTCCAGAGGCAATTTGGTGTAGGGGTTAAGAGTGGCAGCCTCTAATCGGGATAACCAAGTTTGATTCCCTGCTCCTCCACATGAAGCCCGCTGGGTGACCTCGAGTTAGTCACAGCTCTCTCAGGCAATTGTAAGCCATCCTGAGACTCCTTTAGGTAGTGAAGAGTGGGGTATAAAACTTCTTCTTCTGCTCCTCCTCCTCCTCCTCTCAGCCCTACAATATGTAATGCGCTTGCCAAGGAGAAAAATGTGGATACTTCTTATAGACCCAAATTTAGAGGCTGCTTATAGCTACAGATAAGGTTAGCAACCTTAAGGTGGGGCCTGGAGTTCTCCTGGAATCTGTCCCCATGAGGTCAATGGCAGCTTGTGAATGTGGGCTCTGTGGTATAGGTAGGATCTAGGAAAATGGAAGTCCTAGATTGGCTACAGAAGGTGGATACTCTTAAGACTTCTGCTTCTCCTATAGAAGACCATAGAGGCTAGGAGGAACTGATTGATTGTCACCTGTAAAGACATCAAAGGATGGGACTGCTGTTGGATGGCATTCTCCTGTAGGTCTTCGGAGTGCATTTTTCTCCTCAACACTGACAAAAACTGAAGAGGATTTTGAGAGGATTTTTTTAAAAGTTGAGTGCGACATAACGAAATAACAGCCAGTTATAACCACATACATATTTAGAATCAAAGTGTTAGTATGACATATGGAACATATGTATACAGAAGGCTACAAGTGATATAAGGTGGGAGAGAAAAGGGGGGGAAGTGATCTGAGGAAGGACATTTAAATTTAAAAATTGACCTTTGGCTGGGAGGACGTAGTCTCACAGGAAGAGAAAGAGTTGAAGCAACTGACTTTTGATGAGGATATGATAACAAGAATATGACATAATTGGACATGATACAAAATCCTCGCTGAGTGCCCTTGTTAGCCGAATTGCTCCTTAAGGGTAACAACCGGTACAGTTATTTTTATCAGGATGCTTCCGTCTATGTTTACGGAGGATGGCACTGTTTCCGAGTTTCCCAAATGAAAGACTGAGGCAAACTTCCTTAATAATGATAATAGTTTACTGACACACTTCACTCAATAATACACAACAATCACAAGCACACAAGACTAAGAAATTAAAGGTAGAATAATACAACACAGTTATGGTGGTTGATGCTCTGGGTTATAATTACCTAGCTGCAACTGCGTGGCTCCAAACTTCCAGCGAAGGGGTAAGGATGGGGAGAAAATTGGAAAAGAATGGTGAATGGACTCAGACCAGCTAAGAACATGTGCCAAAGAGACTCTAGCTGCGCAGTTCTAGAGTGCAAAGAAGGACGGGTAGGATATGGGATAGCAAGCTGGGCTTAAGAGGAAAAGCAGGTTTTGTAGAGGACATCGTTAGAGAGCGATGGGGGGTTTCAGGGTCCCGGGAGAGAGGTCAAGAACACAAGAGAGAGAGAGAGAGCAAGAGAAAAAACTATGGGGTGCGTTCTTGATTATATCTAAAGGGGCCTAGAAGAGGGGATGGGTCCAGGGGTCCTCCCCTATGACACTCTGGTTCTGTCATAGCCAAGAGTTTAGTGATTGGCTACTGTATTTTTCTGGGTGTTCCAGGAAACTGGAGGGCAATTTGAAATCTAGTTGCTAACTCAATCAAGACACCTGGGCTAGGGGTATTCGTATGCAGATGGGTGACTCATGTCCATGCGGCCAGGCTGAATACCGGGTCGTCGTGCAGCTTCGTCGATGCGAGGGGGGGCCTGGATGTAATTGCGTTTCGTGCTTTCTGTGACCGCGTGCGTTGTTCTATGGCATGTACTGGACACGGGAACACGTTTGGAGTAGTAACCATTGGAAAACACGGTTTTCGGTAGGTACGGTCACCGGGCGCTCTTAGCATGTCAGTTTCAGGCACAGTTCGTTGTTGGCACACTTCATCAGGTAACAGTGTAACACAGTCCATAAAACACCATAGCGGGCTTGTGGGCTAACACCCTCCACTCCTCAAATGCCCCCCTCCCAAGGCACCTTCCCAAATCTCCAGGAATGTCCCAAGCCAGAGCTGGCAACCCTAGCCCCTTGTATGGGCACACCTGTAGCAATCATGCCATTGTTCACACAAATTCCATCTCTGTGCAATATGCTCTTATGCAACACTTTTTTCTGTGCTTTGAGTTTGATCATTAATGAAGAGAAAAGGAAAAATTTGCTTGCTTAAAAATTGATGCTAATGTGGCTTCACACTACTGAGAATGAAGATAGTGGCATGGAGCTGACTTCTGGATCGGGGATTTTGTGAATGACATATCCACTGTACCTGACACCTTCAGTTCTGGTGGGGATGGTGCTGATCCTCTTGCAGAGTGATCACTGCTAATAGAACTAGCATGCAGGAATCTGCCATCTTTAATAGAAAGAATTCATGGGATCCAATACAATACAAAAAAATAGATTCAGGTGGGTAGCCATGTTGGTCTGAAGCAACAGAACAAAGTTTGAGTCCAGTGTGCATGCACACAAAAGCTTATACCCAGAATTCAACTTTGTTGGTCTTAAAGAAGAAGAAGAGTTGGTTTTTATACTCCACTTTTCACTACCTAAAGAAGTCTCAGGATGGCTTACAATTGCCTTCCCTTCCTCTCCCCACAACAGACACCCTGTGAGGTAGGTGGGGCTGAGAGAGCTCTGAGAAACTGTTCTTGAGAGAACAGCTCTGAGAGAACTGTGACTGACTCAAGGTCACCCAGCTGGCTACATGTAGAGGAGGGGGGAATCAAACCCAGTTCTCCAGATTAGAGTCCACCACTCTTAACCACTACACCAAGCTGGCTCTGGTGTAGATCTGTTTGTTGTAACTCTTCTGTCAGCTTTGTTTTTTGCAACCTTCTCTCGAAATTGTACATCTGCACATGACTCCCTAAGGTGAGAAGAACACCTTTAAATGGTCCAGGAGCCTTCCTTCCTACAGGGCTGGCAAGAGGACAGCATAGGGAAGAGGTCTTGAGGTCTTGGAGAAGCTGCTGTACGCTTCTTTGGAGGAATCAGGTGTGTGCCAGACGAAAACTGCTGGATCTAGTTGGCGGCATCCCAAAACTGCTTTAGTCAGAAGGATACAATTCTTTCTGCCTTTGAAGCTGTTTGGCCGACATCTTCATAAACCGCAGCTATAAAATGCATCTGGGGGGGCTCCCGTAAAAGAAATAAAAGAGAGACTAGCAGAGCGGTGTTTGTAGGTTTATGGTGCCAAGGCAGGGAGGCTTCACTCTGTTCTTGGATAACGCTAGACAGCATGCAGCAGCAGCAGCAGCAAACCTCTTCCCCTTTCGAGTGTGTTTGCTATCTGGAGACCCCAGAGCCAGCTTCATTCAGGTCTGAGCAGCAAATAAGCAGCCAGGCATGAGTAAAAGCAGCTGCTTACTCACCTATAAACTAAGGTTGTCGGTGTCTTAACCGGTCGCTTTCCTTTCTCCAATTCCTCTGCCACAGCTACTTATGTTTACGAGTCTCCTGGCTTTCCAGTACTAAATCTGGCTCCTTTGAAGCTTAAGCTTGCTCTTTCATGGTGCAACAACTGCTCCTGGTGATGTACACATTTACTGTCTAGTTAGGATAATGAATGGGATAAACAGCAGGAGATAAGTCGGCTGAAGGGCTTAACTGGGATAGCAAAAAAAAACCCTTTTGTAAATGAAAATGTTCTTTTTAACTTTTCTGGTGTGTTTTGCTGTTGTTTGGAATCCAGATTGTATGACCCTCCTAGATTTGGTCCTAGTGGGTCTAGGTGCAAATCCCACTTCTGCCATGGACCTTTGTCTATGTAGCCTCTATTCACTGGTTTTGCCAGTTAGCCCAAGCCAATTATAAATAGGACACTGTTAAAACCTTTAAGCTTGTTGGAAATCATTGACAGGGTAGCTGTCTTAGTCTGGAGCAGCAAAATAAAACAGGAGTCAAGTGGCACCTTAGAGACCTTAAAAGCTTATTCCAGTATAAGCTTTTGTAAATCAGAGCTCACTTCAGAGAATGGTGGACTTGCTCTGTGAAGGGATACTCAGCCTCAAAATTAGTTACTCGACCCAGCCTGTGGTTGGAGGGCATATGTTATAGCAGCCAGACTGAATTCAATCAGGTCTGGTCAGGTCATTTCCAGGGCTGGTTTTATTTTCACAATAAGATATTCAATGAGCCGACTAACCTTACATGGATGATTTCTTCAGAATGTAAAACAATCAGTATTCCTCCAGCAGGTTTATTCCTGTACAGCAGCACATGATAGTGTTGAAGCAGAGAGAGGCAGTGTTTCATATGTTATATGAAGCACTCAGTAGTAGACAGTATGTGGCCACCGACAGGCAACATTTAGTAAACATTGTAGTAGATCCATTCATCCATTCATTCATTCAATGAAACATGCAACACACCTCCAAACAGATGGGGGGAGGGCTCCAAAGCAATCACATTTCACAGTTTGTCATCAAAATCCCAACTGAAAATGTAAATATTTGGTGCATATTGGTATTATAAAACCCCTTTTGACTACACCGTAGGGTTGTCGCCAAGCTATGAGTGAAGGGGAGAGCTGCATGCATTATAGATATTGCAGAATTACAAGCAACCTCTATTCCTAAGGTATTCATAACATTGATGTTCTAATTTGGACGTTAAATTGCCTCCAAAAGAAATACTCTATAAATCCACTTCACTGTTTGGAGTATAAATTTTATGTGCAAGGGATTGTGTATCAAACAGATTGCAAGATGCTCATCTCCTAACTGCTTGTTAATTCCCTGCAATTTACCAGGTAGTGGAATGTTGCTTGTATAAAGCTCCCCCCACCAAGCATTTATGCAGCAACTTTCATTAATGTCAATGAGGGTGATGCACATGCATTCAAGGGCTTAATTTGGCCCATGGTACATATCACATCATTACATGGCAAATTACTTCTGTCTTCTAAGCCACAGCGCAAATTGCAGGTAAATTATTAATAACAACACTTAGATCTTATCTTCAGAGCACATTGCTAATATTAATTAATCCCCATTCCACTCAGAAGGAGCTAGCTGCACACTTTTTTTCATCCCAAGAGGGACATGAAGGTGAGGTGATATTATGTCCTTCTTAAAAGACTGTGACATGGCATACACACCGATATATCACCCTGATCTCCCTTGAGTATAAATACTATGCGTAGGACTCATGACTTTCTTTTTAAGTGCTGATAGTTAGGCACAACTGGACTGTCATATTAACCCTATTAAACATAACCTGTCTGGGAGGAGGCTGGAAATGTGCAAAACCTTCCTTGGGATTGTTGCGAATATTGGGAGTTTAAGCTGAAACTGCTCACTATTTTTCATTTTTTATTTTTGGAGAGGGTTTTTTTTTAAATGAAAACCTTGCCTTTGTAAATTCTGTGTTTAAAAATGCAACATGTTTAAAGGTAAAGGTAAAGGTTCCCTTGCTCGAAAGCCAGTCGAATCTAACTCTAGGGTGGCGGTGCTCATCTCCGTTTCAAAGCCGAAGTGCCAGCACTGTCCGAAGACGTTTCTGTGGTCATGTGGCCGGCATGACTAAACACCAAGGTGCACGGAACGCTGTTACCTTCCCACTGGAGTGGTACCTATTTATCTATTTGCAATTTCTTGCTTTCGAACTGCTAGGTTGGCAGGAGCAACCTGTTTACCTATTCCTTTATGTACTTATTTTACTTATTTTATTTAATTCATTTACACCCACCTTTCTCCCCAATGAAGACCCAAAGCAATTTACATCACTTTCCTCTCCACTGTGTTATCCTCAAAACAAGCCCATGAGGAAGGTTAGGCTTAGAGAGTGTGACTGGCCCAAGGTCACCCAGCGAGCTTCTATGGCACAAGGGTAACCTGTCCTTGTACTCATTTGTTCACTGTGAGGTTATCAGACTGATTTAAATATCTATGTGTTGGTTTTCTCCCCAGTGGGAACCCCAAGTGGTTGACGATACAAAAATACAATGCAGACAAACAGGAAAAGGGTAGAGGAGCTTCCAAGTACAGGGCAGGACTCTGCATCTGTGCCAGCAGATCTTCCTCCCAACTTCAGGCTATGACTTCTGGATCAAAGGCTCCAACTGCTGGGCTGGCTCCTTCTGTTAACAAGGTGACCTGCAAGAAAGGGGCTTCAGGTCTGTGCTGTATTCCAGCCCCTTCCCCTCCTTATATAACTTGATTGTTTATCATATTTACTGGTAAGGTGGTACACTCAGAGGTTATAAGTACGAAGAGGCCACTGCTGAGTCATTGCCTAGGGAGAGGGGAAACTCAGTATACTTACAAGGGGAGACACAAGGCTGCAGTAGAGGCAGGTGACATCTAGCATCTGCATTCCACAAGTTTTTCTCACAGACCCATTCCTAGATTAGCAAGGTGGCTGGTTTTTTGGTTTTTTTTTTTTAATGCTAATCATAATAAAAACCTATGTAGGAAAATAAACTATAAGCAGTCTTGAAACTTCCCACCAATTCTTTAGATTACCATGCAGGTCATGAAAAGAACTGAGATTTTCATCTTCTAAATGTGCACCCCCAAGTGCCCTGGTCCAGGACAGAGAGAAAGTAGGACCTGAGATGCCTCTGCTAAAGAAGTAGAGGTTGTTCAACCCCTCTTGTTCTTTCTGTCCTCACTATCTGGTTTGGACTTTTCTTCTCTTATGGGATCTTTTATTCAGCTAGTTATCAGAGCCAGCAGCCCACACATGAGACTTATGAGTCATTTGAATAATATTTTGTAGCCCATCATGTGTAAATGCACCCCACCCTAGTCTTAAAGGACAACTCCATGCAGAGCAAGTTGTGGAAATCAAATGCTAAATATGGTGAAATTTGTGAATAGCATCTCTGGCTGTGGTCATTGCCTGTTCATCCAGAACCAAAGTGGGGTCCAAAAGTTCCCATAAACCCAAGTTTGATTAACTAGCATTGCACCAATGCCATCAGTAAAAGCTCCCTTTGAAGAAAAAATGAAGACTACCAAACTGCATCTTTTATCTTATCTGGGTTAAACTTTGGTCCATCCATCCCACCCATTCACTCACAGCCACCAAACATCAGCTGAGGTCTAGAACGCCTGCCTGTAGGTCAGATGTTAATAAACAGATAAAGCTGAGTGCCATCAGAGTGTTGTTGATATGCCAGGTCTCTGGACTATCTCTCCCAATGGTCAGCTACATATAGAAATTAAATAGCCGGCATTGCCAGAACTCCCTATCCTACATATCCTCCATGTTTATGGGAAATGTAAACTATTCTCAGGGGTTTAAATAAATTCATGATCATGTGCCTAGGAAAATGACTAAGGGTTGCAGGGAGGCAGCAGAATCTTCTCCGTAGGACATTTTGAATACAATATTAAGACGTGCTGAGATAATAGGTTCTGGAGATGAACAGACCTTTTAAACTTCCCTTCCAGCTTGCAAGAGGAGAAAATACAACAGATGCTCCCCTCTGTAAATTATCACCTTTCTCTGTTGCTGCTCGTAACTTGGAGAAGAGAGCGAAGGCGTGCTGGCGGATTAAGTACATCTCAGGGAGACATGCCGAAAGGTCTTGCCAGATTGTGATATTAATGTTACCCATTATGACATCACACGGCAAACATCTTCTTTTCCACTCAGCTCCCTCATAGGCTTAAGTTTTCCTACAGGCAGATGATGCCTGTTTATATCCAATTCCCCCTGAATGGTGAAATAACGTTTATGGGTAGTTAACACAAATAAAAGAGAAAGAAAACTTCTTTTAAAAAAACCCTTTATAGCCTGGGAATAAGTCTGCGGCCTTCACAAATACTAGATCACCCACCTGCTGGTTCAGTTTGTGATCTGCCTGCAAGTTGCAATCAGCAGAGTCAAACATACGACATATTCTTTGCCGGTGTTCAGTGCTCGATGGTGTGAAAATGCCACTGTGCATGTGCATCCTCGTAACTCTTTTCCTGCAGCCTTCCCTGCCCTGCTTCCCCATCTGCTGTTCACCATGTTTTCCAAGTACCCAAAGCCTTAAACTTTTCACAGTGAGTGACTTGCAGATGTAAGGTATCCCCCTTTGTCCTTTTTGGCTGACCGATTCAGAACTCATCAGTCACAAAGATGGACAAACTATCCGGCACCACAACAATTTGTGCATGCATATTTTTATTTTTTTTTATTTTTGGATTTATAACCCGCCCTCCCCACAGCGGGCTCAGGGCAGCCATTTTTTTTGGCAATGCCTCATGGGAATTAGAGTTGCTTAATTATTCCCCACTAACCCATGTCCATGTTGGGGGAATGAAGGGTCCAGGAGCTTTTCCTAGGAATCCCATCCTCACCTGGCTCAGTGTGGGGGAGGGTGAAACTGGCAGGAAGCCCATAGTTTGAGAGAGAGAGAGAGAGAGAGAGAGAGAGAGAGAGAGAGAGAGAGAGAACCTGTTCCAAAGTTAAAACCATTTATTGAAAGAAAACCATACTACACAAATGTTCAAGCAAGTGGCAGTTTCAGTATTCATCTTACAGAAGGGAAGAGGCAAACCAATACTTATAAACAAATAGTGCACATTATTTATTTAGGAATTGTTATCTATTTAGGGATGCATTCCAGCCACTCTGGCAAGACCTAAACCACCATGTTGGCATAGGGCCCTTAGCATCTCAAACACTGGTGCTAAATACCTTTAGAATCCAAATTAGCTGGACTTCCGGTTTATGGCGACATGCTAGCGGATGCGTCTCCCGGACCTCCCGGGGAAGCGATCCGCATGCCAGTGGTTGGGGGGGGGACTGTTCGCCACACACACCCCGGAGCCTTTGTGAAAGGCTCCTAGCCATGGGGCTTCTGAAGGGTGGCCTCTTTGCCAGCGCATTGCTGGGGAATTGAGGCGCTCTTCTGCCCCAATGGTCCTGCCGCTGCTGTGTCCGTAATGGAACCAGAGCTGCCAACTGGGACAAGTGTTGGAGATCGGGCGTATAAAGCGTACCTTAAGTGAGGTCTTCAGACCACCAATGAACAGTGAGTCGTGTTAAAGCGAAATGCCGTGAATTAGAAAGCCCCCTGGGAATGACGAGATGAGTGAGCGGGGGAGGGGCCCCTCCCATACACATAAATAGAACAGCGATCTGCCAAGGGGGAGTTGAAACAAAAGCATTGAAATCTGTTTTAAAAAATCAACCAGAGTACCAATAAGCGTTTGGGCAAATTTCAGAGACTGTAGCAAGTTCTTATAAAAGTAAACAATCCACAAACATGGTGTGGAAAAAACCGGAGAAAGACAAACAAGTAAAAATGAAACCACCAGGGAGCATGAGCCCCCGACCGGAAGATACCACCGGGTTTTCTAAACTACTAGCAGACTCTTTGCGCCCTCTACTGGACCAGATGACGAATATCAATCAACAGCTGAGAGCTTTAAACCAGAACGTTGCAGCTCAGCAGCTCCAATTGACTGGAACTACAAAAAAGACAGAGCAAACAGCTGAGAAAGTGAAGGAAATGGATGCCAAATCTAAAAAGGTTAAGAAAAAGGTTCAAATTATAGAAAAGAAGCAAGCTTCAGACAAATTTCAACTTTTGCAGCTGCAAATGGAGAAAGCTAACCTAGTCCTCCGGTTCCAAGGGGTCCCAGAAGCAAAAGAGGAGAATCTAAAACTGAAAAATGCAATTAAAAAATCCCCTTCGGGGGGCAAAAAAGGGAAAAAAGAATCCAAATTAGCTGTCAATCAAGAAATCACATGGTCCTGATGAAATCCAGACCACTCTCTTTTATGACCAGAAGACTCTGACCTGACCGGAGTCATTGTATTACTAGGTTAAAAACACCCTCCCTGTCAAGGAAGGTACTTGGAGCCACAGGTCCTCAGATCTCGATGTTTTGGC
The DNA here is from genome assembly GCF_001447785.1 of Gekko japonicus. Classification (NCBI taxonomy): domain Eukaryota; kingdom Metazoa; phylum Chordata; class Lepidosauria; order Squamata; family Gekkonidae; genus Gekko; species Gekko japonicus. The sequence continues at coordinate 174,483 of NW_015165242.1, read as the reverse complement.
TTCAAGACTGGAAATCAGAAATGTAAACAGTTCTTTTAGAGCTGAGTGCAGGGTGCATTGTCAGGCTGAAGAGCCTCCTGCAAAGTCTTACGGGAGAGAATCAAACAGAGAGGCCTAAGCTAATTCAGGCTGCTTTATAGAACTGCCCCATCTCGCTTTTAATTCTGCCACAGTCCAGCAAATTTTTACTGTTAAATCTCTTTGACTAACAGAAGAGGGCTCTCAGGGCTGTGTGTTTTTGTGTATTTTTGGCCCTGTGTGAGCATATTTATTCACTGAACATATGTGCAGGCACAAACATGGAGTGAAGGGCAAGTGGTATGTGCTGAAGAAGTAGGTCACTTGAATGACCCTGCCATGATCCTGAGGAACACCTATTTAGGTGACCAGGCATGTTCTATCTGCAAACTGTGTAGATGCAAAAACGACAACCCATTCAGCTTGTTTGCCAAGGCACAGTCTGCCCAGGACATTATAGCATATGAAGCGATGACATTGGGAAAGGCTGTAGAAGTGAGTACGTGCAGGGACAAAACTGCTTAGTATGGTGCTCAATTCAAACTTTCAACAAGAATGTCAAAGTGACCTAGTGAGGAGTTCAACTTGTATGTCAATGAGGAGACTGATCGCTGTAACTTCCAACATTGATCATATTGTGCCTTCCAGATGAGGCTACTAGAGATGATGTGATGTTTCCATTTTTCAGACCTTTAAGGTTCAGACTTGAGGCTAGCTTAGCTGTGGGGAACGACTGCTCTGTAGCATATGCAGCACATGCCCCTGTCTCCTATTTTGCTTTGCATTGCTACATCACTCCCATATCCCCAGCATCAAAAGGCCATTATAATGATTCAGATCTCTGCAATTTATCTTCACCAACTTGTTTGAGCTACTGGAGACAAAGCAGCAGTCTGGTTTTTCATACAGCTGGTGTTATTAAAACTGGAGGCAATGGCATACCACATCTCTTCGCATGGGTGTGCTTTCACTGCAAACCGACAGTTCTCTCCATTCTCTTCCTCCCACTTGCCATCTCTCCTCCTTCCCTCTCATTCTTACTCTGACTCAATATCCCGGCAATCTGCTTTGCAAAGGAATATTCCGCCCCCTACCCAGGTTTTTTAATTAATTTTTCAGACCTTTTGCCACTAAACAATAAGTCTGGCTGAAGCGATATTAATAGCCTATCATTTCCTGGGTTTGTTTGCTGGGAGGATGCATTCTTTCCTTCTTGACAGGATAGGGTGCACGGTGGTACACACACAATTAATCATTGTGGCCAATGTCAGCAGAGTAATGAGGGCTGTAACCGAGTCCCTCATTTTATATGTGAGATGACAAAGCTTCTGCATAATGTAAATGGAAGCACTGAAGAAGTGAATTGGACTGGGGGTGTAATGAAGCATGACTGTAAATAGTGACTTGCACCAGTTATTGAGCAACATGAGGTGGCTATGTAGTTGCTGGATAGGTTTCTTCAAAGATACTAACCACAACTGTTAAATGAAACTTCACCTTCATTCCCGGCCAACTTTTGAACTTCCATAAATGTACATCTAATCATGGATGACATAGTCTTTGCTCCATCAAGGCCATTCTACTAGCCTAACCTTATATAACCTTACATTTAACATTATTTATTTGTTTGTTTCATTACATTTATGAATCACCCACCCTGCAAGCAGGCTCTGGGAGATTTGCAACTATTGTAAAAGACATTTAAAATATAATCAGTAAATATATAATTTAAAACTGATCCAGATAGTTAACATAACAGCCCCCCCCCCATTAATGGCCGCACCGCTGTCCCGCATGGCAGGGTGGGGGAGGGTACATGGGGACCATAGAAGGAAAAAGGAAGGTGCCAGTTTTAACCTTCCATTGCTGTCCTCAGCTAAAAGCCTAATACACCATGGAGAGTACAAAATACTTAAAGTCAGATAACATTCAAGTGCCTCAAATGTCTCTCAAATACAATTAAAAAGAGCATAAGAGAAGCCAAAGTTGTTGGATCAGGTCAATGGCCCACACTGTCCAACACTCTGTCACACAGTGGCCAAAAATACCAGGTGCCATCAGAAGGTCCACCAGTGGGGCCAGGACACTAGAAGCCCTCCCACTGTTGCCCCTCCCCAGCGCCAAGAATACAGTGTATCACTTGCCCCAAACCGAGAGTTCCTATTTATACCTTGTGGCTAATAGCCACTGATGGACCTCTGGTCCATATGTTTGTTTATTTATTTATTTATTTATTTATTTATTTATTATTTATTGGATTTATATCTCGCCCTCCCCAGATGGGCTCAGGGCGGCTAACAAAAAGGCAAATGCCATAGCAAACATTAAAACAGCATAAAAACAGTCATTAAACAAGATGCAGTGCTCTTGATGTTAAATCTTATTAGTCCTTATTAGTCCAAGATGGGTTCCATTTGTCAAACAATAACAAAGGGCACAGCAATCAAGACAAGATCAACATACAGTGAATTGCTGCAGTAGTTCATACAGTTGAATAAATAAAGATAATACTGCTGTTATTGTATGTTTAGTATTTAGTAATTAGGATTGTAGTATGGTAAGTTGGCCTCCTGAGTTTGGGAAGCACGTGATCTGCTGTTCATAGATATAATGGAAGTTTTTCATTAGCTGTTAAGATGTGTTGTCCATAGCAAGGAATCAATTGTTAGCAAAAGAGCTGTGGGAAGCCATTCTGGTAAGACTTGCATGGGTCAAAGCTATACGATTTTAAAATAATTTCTCTTAAAGACCTGAGTATTTGAGATTGAGTGAATACATTGTTTTATTTACAGAGTTTATGAATACCTTTTTGGTGGATTGGACTGTAAAAAGAATACTGGAAAATTGTATGTATGAATGTTTATTGTAAATATTGTAAAATTGGCTCATTTGGGGTTATTGTTCCCTATCATGAATTATGTTTATTTTCTGATAGGAGATCAGTTTGATAAAGATATGCCTCGAAACGAACGGTAAAACTCGAGAAGTTCGTCCGTTCATCTGGTTATCTTGACGGCACTTCAGTGTCTCGATGGGTTCCATTTGTCAACCTAACCTGACAGCATACGTTCTTCGGTCATCTAGGCGTCTTCCCCAGGCCGGCTCACCTCTAGATCTAATCCACCGTCTTGGCTCAGTGGTGGAACAATGGCGGCGGCAGCTCCTAAGCAAAGGCCTGGTGGAAGAGCTCCATCTTACAGGCCCTGCGGAACTGCATCAGGTCCTGCAGGGCCCGGATCTCCCCCGGGAGCTCATTCCACCAGACAGGAGCTGCCGCCAAGAAAGCCCTGGCCCTAGTTGCAGCCAATTTGATGTCCTTGGGGCCTGGAACCACCAGCAGGTGGTGCGCCCCGACCATAGTGCTCTTGGGGGAACATATGGGGAAAGGCAGTACCTTAGGTACGCTGGACCCTGGCCATCATGGGCTTTATACGTAAGAACCAGCACTTTGAAGTGAATCCGGTATGCTATAGGGAGCCAGTGCAGTGCCTTCAGCACAGGCTGGATGTGGCCCTGTCTAGTGAGACCTATCAACAGCCTGGCTGCCACATTCTGCACCAGCTGCAGCTTCCAGATTTGCGACAAAGACAGCCCCATGTAGAGAGTGTTACAGTAGTCCAACCTTGAGGTGACCGTCGCATGGATCACTGTGGCCAAGTCTTCACTGTCAAGGAAAGGGACCAACTGCCATGCCAGCCAAAGATGGTAAAAGGCTGACTTGGCAGTGGCTGCCACCTGGGCCTCCATTGATAAGGAGTAGTCCAAAAGCACTCCCAAACTCCTAACCCTCGACACCGGCACCAACGGCGGCCCATTGAAGGCCGGGAGAGGGAGCCCCAACCCCAAACCAACCTGGCTTAGGCCCAGGACCTCTGTCTTCGCCGGGTTTAGCTTCAGCCGGCTCAGTCTGAGCCAATCAGCCACAGCTTGTAATGCCCGATGAAGGTCATCTGGGTCGGAGTTCAACTGGCCGCCCAGCATCAGATAGAGCTGGGTGTCATCCGCATATTGATGACACCCAAGCCCAAAACTCCAGGCAATCTGGGCAAGGGGGCACATATAGATGTTAAATAACATCGGGGACAGCACCACCCCCTGAGGCACCCCACACTCAAGAGGGTGCCTCCGGGACTGCTGTTCCCCTGTCGCCACCCTTTGTCCCCGACCTTGCAGGAATGAAGCAAACCATTGAAGGGCGAGCCCCTGAATCTCCACGTCAGCGAGGCAGTGGACCAGCAGCTGATGGTCAACCATATCAAAAGTGGCCGACAGATCTAACAACAGCAATGCCGCCAATCCGCCTCGATCCAGATGCCTACGGAGTTCATCAGTCAGGGTGACCAGCACCGTCTCCGTCCCATGACCCGGGCGAAAACCGGACTGGAAGGGATCTAGGACTGAAGCATCCTCCAGAAAGCCCTGTAGCTGTAGCCCCACCACCCTCTCTATGCGTTTGCCCAAATTCAATCCAATTCCCTCTTCAAGCCGTCCATGCTTGTAGCCGCCACCACCTCCTGTGGCAGTGAATTCCATGTGTTAATCACTCTTTGGGTGAAGAAGTACTTCCTTTTATCTGTTCTAACCTGACTGCTCAGCAATTTCATGGAGTGCCCACGAGTTCTGGTATTGTGAGAAAGGGAGAAAACTACTTCTTTCTCAACCTGCTTTATCCCATGCATAATGCTGTAAACCTCAGTCATGTCACCCCTCAGCTGTTGTTTCTCCAAGCTAAAGAGCCCCAAGCGGAAGAAGAAGAAGAAGAAGAAGAAGAGGAGGAGGAGGAGGAGGAGGAGGAGACTGGATTTATACACTGCCCTTCACTCAGAGTCTCAGAGTGGCTTACAAACTTCTTTCCCTTCCCCTCCCCACAACAAACACCCTGTAAGGAGGGTGGGACTGAGAGAGCTCTGATAGAAACTGCTCTTTTCAAGGACAGCTCTTGTCAGAAGTATGGCTTGACCAAGGTCATCCAGCAGCTGTGAGTGGAGGAGTGGGGAATCAAATCCGGTTCTCCCAGATTAGAGTCTGCGCACTTAACCACTACACCAAACTGGCTCAAACCTTTCCTCATAGGAAAAAATTATACACATAAATTGAAATGTAAATCCTTTAGTATGATCCACATATACTTATTAAAGCATGAAGGCTTTGAGACAAATTACACAAATGTAAGTATACACAAAGAAACCTTCCGAGAGTAAGACCAATATAATAAGCTGTGTGCAGTCCTTGAAAACAGCTTACCGCTTCTTCGTTTCCAAGCTTTCAGGTCTGCAGAGAAGCTAAAAAAACTGGCTGACGTCACTTGATGTTTCGATTATGATATTTTGATTCTTCTTCTTCAGAGCCAGCGTATTCTTATGGAACCACAAAGTCTACATATTTTGTATGCCTTATCACACTTCCACATGGGCTCAATTGCACTCCTTTCAGCAAAGTGGTATGGTTTTTTCATTAATTGTGTTTGAGACACATGCCTTTAAGCAGCACTTGAATGTTATCTGACCTTGAGCAATTTGTGCTCTCCATAGTGTATTTTGTTTTTGTTGTTATATTCAGAGTCTCTGTGGTCCCATTGTATTTAGAGTCACAACTAAAAGCCTGGCAGAACATCTCTGCCTTACAGGCCCTGCAGAATTGCACCAAATCCCACAGGGCCCTGATGTCATTTGGCAGAGAGTTCCACCAGGTTGTGGCCAGGACCAAAAAGGCCCTGGCCCTAGTTGAGGACAGCCAGACCTCCTTAGGGCCAAGAATCACCAGCAGGTTGTTATTAGCTGATCTCAGCATTATTTTGCGGACATATTGGTGGAGACGGTCCCAGAGGTACGTGGGTCCCTGACCGCTCAAGGCCTTGAAAGTCAACACTAACACCTTAAACCTGACTCAGTATTCTACCGGTAACCAATGTGGCTGGCACAGCACAGGTCGTATATGTGCTGTCTGTGGCACTCCCACCCGGACTCGCACTGCTGCATTCTGGACTAGTTGTAGCCTCCGGGTCAATCTCAAGGGCAGGCCTGCATAGAGCAAGTTATAATAATCCAGCCTGGAGGTGACTGTTGGAAGTATTACCATGTCTGGGTCAGGCACAACAGGAAAGGGGCCAACAGTCATTCTTGGGGCAGATAGTAATGAGGAGTCCAGAGTCACACCCAAACTCCTGATGGAGCATGCTGCTACCAACGGCACTCCGTCAAGAGTCGAGAGCCTGAACCCCAACCTCGCAGCCCCCCCCCCAGCCACAGAACCTCTGTCTTCCCCATATTCAGATTCAGCCTGCTCTTCTTTAACCATCCTGCCACAGCCTCCAAACCCTCAGCCAGATGTTCTGGGGCAGCATCCGGGTGGCCATCCAAGAGCAGATCATCTGCATACTGGTGACACCCAAGCCTGAATCTCCCAGCCAGTTGGGTGAGGGAGTGCATATAGATGTTAAATAACACTGGGGAGAGGACTGTCCCCCTGAGGAACCCCACATAACAGTGGGTACCTAGAGGACATCTCTCCCCCCAGCACCACCCTCTGTCCCCGACCATGGAAAAATGAGGAAAGCCATTGCAAGGCTACCCCATGTATCCCCACGTTGGCGAGGCAGTGGGTCAAGAGGTCATAATCAACCGTACCAAACGCTGCCATGCGATCATGAACCTGCCTCGATCCAGCTGCCTAGGGAGGTCATCTGTTAGGGCAACCAACATCATCTCCATCCCATGGCCAGGGTGGAAGCTGGACTGGAATGGATACAATGCCGATGTGTCATCCAGGAAACTCTGAAGCTGCTCGGCTACCACTCTCTCAAACCCAGGAGCAGTAAGTTCGATACTGAGCGGTAATTGGCTGGATCTTATGGAACCAGTGATGGCTTTTTAAAAGAGTGGTACCACCACATGTTGTAAAAATTTCTGAGAAAATGAACATAAAGTGTTCTGAGCACATAAAAAACCCCACTTTCAATATATCTCATTTTGAACAATGTGCAGATTAAAACAATCTGCACAAGGGGGCACTGTATAGATGTGGGGTCCAACAAGCCTTGGGGGAGCTCCCTGCATGCAAAAGAAAATGAAATATAAAACTATAATGAAGGTTATTAAACCATCTCCCAAACATAGAAGCAACGTCTGTTTTAAGAAAAAGAATGCCACAAACATCTCACAAGGCTGTGTGGTGAGATCTCGGTGGCCATTTTTGCAGAGGCTTCCAAGTCTCAGTTAGTGTCAGCATGGGGGAAGAAGGAGACAGGCAGACTAGGTGACATTGGAGGGAGGAAAGGAAGAAGGAGAATAAAAAAGGGGAAAGATGGGGAATGGAGAAAAAATAAGGGGAGAAGGAAGAAGAAGAGAAGAGATTGGATTTATACCCCGCCCTTCACTACCCAAAGGAGTCTCAGAGCGGCTTACGATCTCCTTTCCCTTCCCCTCCCCACAACAGACACCCTGTGAGGTAGGTGGGGCTGAGAAGGCTCTGAGAGAACTGTCCTGGAGAGAACAGCTCTGACAGAACTATGGCTTGCCCAAGGTCATCCAGCCAGGTGCAAGTGGAGGAGTGGGGAATCAAACCCCGTTCTCCCAGATTAGAGTCCGCGCACTTAACCACTTCACCAAACTGGCTCCCAAAAAGAGACCAACTAACTCTGCCAGGAGGAGAAAGAGGAAAAGGTGAGTAGAACAGAAGGAAAAGGAAAAGCATGCCAGGCAGGACAAGCAGAAGTAGGGAAATAGAAAAAAGGAAGGAGAGAGTTTTGTGGGTGGGAGAAAAGAAAAGAGGAGAGGTTGTCAAGGGAGGGGAAACTGGAAATGGGAGGGAGAGGAAAAGATATATGGCAAAGAGCCTATGAGCACTGCTGGGGGAGAGAAAGAGAAAACCCTAACCCCACTGTATAAAAATTATCATTATTGTTATTTATGAAGCAGAAATGGAATGAGCTAAAGGAAATGAAATGCATTTTCATGGCTGTTTATGTACTCTGCAGAACTCCTTTGACAAGTCAGGCGATAGGTTCTTGCACGAGCCTTACAGTGGCATGATTTAAATAAATGTAACATGCTGCTGTCCCTCAAACACGGAATCATCAAATGAACTGGAGGGAAGGATGAAATATCTCCTTATGAAGCATAACTATTCACTGTCCTGAGAACAAACCCCCTCCAGGGCAACCTTTGCAATGGAAGGGACTTGAATTCTTTCTGGCTGTAATATCCAGATTTTCTCCCATGAATCCCTCAGTTCCTCAGGCCATCTTCTCTGCTCAGAGAGCCCTGCTGAGAAGAGATGGGCTGGAAACAATGCAGGCTGACTCCTGCCAGCCCTCGTAGGGTGCCGAGAGAGCTCTCTCATCAGTGGCAAGACATGCCCTGTGCTCACACTGGCTAGCTCTGGCCTCCCCAATGGAACCCGAAGCGAAAGGCCAAAAGGGAAACAAACCTGGACTAAGCAGGAACAGCCTAACAGGACTGCAACATGTGATTATTTTGAATGTGTACATTGGGTTGTGTGAGGCATGTACAGCAGAGTGGCAGGTGCCTGATGGGACCTAGGCAGTTAATGTGCACCGAGAAGCATGAATGAGAACACAGAGAGCATGGTGGAAATGCTACAAAATAACTGAAAATTCTAGAATGTTGGATGGCTTAGTGTAGAACTAGACCCATGTGCTCAAGTGCAAGTTAGTGCCTAGCAGCTGGGAGCGATTACAAGCAGAACAGTGGGCAGAAAAGGCTAACCAGTTCCCTTGTTGCCTTGATGCACTGGTACTCAGAGGTTTACTGCCTCGGGAGGTCCCCTTTAGTCATCACGGCAAGTTTCCATGGATGGTGAGTAGCGACTGATGGACCTCTCCTCCAAGAATGGATCTGTTTAACTCCCCTTCATAGTGGCCATCACTAAGGGTGTGATCACACAAGCAATTTGGCCCAACATAGCTACCCCTCCCCTCCAGATTAAATGAGCATGGTTACACAGCCATATCTGTCAAGCATTCCCCAGGCATACTCACCCTATCACAGGACAATTTGGAGCCAGGTTAAAAAGGCACCACATCACAAGTGGAGTTCTCAGTTCCCTGTGCATTCATTGTGCATGGCCAGATGTCTGAACATGGGTGAATGCACACAGAACAGATTGGTGGTCTGAACTTACAGTTCCATTTCCACCACAAGGGTGTTTTGGGGGGAGTTTTCGCCTATATGCGCATATGTGTGCACACCCACCTGCATTTTAAAAAAACAACTGGGCAGCGTGTTCTGTGGCTGAGGCACTGTGGTAATATGGATGCTTGACCATGGGATGGCTACATGGGTAACTTGCAGCAGGGTGTGCTGTCTGGATGATATACCCCGCAACACTTTAAATTGGTACAATTACAGGCGGTGCCATATCGCGCCAAGCCACCAGTGTGACCACACCCTGTCTACCACAGTGAATTCCACAATTTAATTTATTGAAGGGGAATGGATACTTCATTCCTCCCCCCCCCCATCTCCACAATTCCTCTCCCATGGTCACTTTTCTCCAAACTGAATTTATTTCCAATCTTGACAGCAAATGCCTGGAAGTATTTTTTCCCCCCGCTGTAATGCCAGTTCCTAAATTGTTGTACTAAAGGAAGCAGTGGCACTCTCCAGGCGAAGTTTTATACTCCTTGTGTCCTCGGAGAGATTTAAAAGACGCTCAGCATTCCCTGAATTCCATGGGACTTAAAAGTGCTTAGCTTGGTCCTTTTTTATTGCAAGAAGGGGAAAATAGGTTATCCAACTTCCCTTAAATGGCTCCATCGGGCTCACCTGTCCATCAAACAAAATAATGTGCTCATTATCAGAAAGAAGGTTAGAGATTGCAGCTTAGAATAGATTTCATTGGACCCAGGTGCTTGCCCTTCTCACTTCTCCCTGTATCTTTCTCATCAGGCTGCAGAACTGCACTCAGACCTGGGCCTGACCTGTCCCAGCTTTGTATTTAACCTCTTCCAAGCAGTCAGACTAGAGCATCTCTGTCATTTCAGATGCACAAAAGTGAGTGGCTTGGGGTTGGGGTGTGTGTGATGGTGTCTGTGATATGATCCAGCAATGAAAAGGTAAACAGCCTTCCTCCTTGAGCAACAGCCTCTCCAAGTCAACACCCTCCTACAAAGACCTCAGAGGAAGGAGAGTAATTGCCGTCTCTCTAAGTGTGGTTATTTCAGTCCATCTGGCTGCAGGCTCAGCAACATAGGGAAAAGGCAATGTATTAATTTGCAGCTTGAAAGCAGAAGAGCTGGAAATGCATTTGTAGTTAGGAATACAGCCAAGAGACAGTGAGAGGGCGCTGAGACAGTATTTTTCAGGTTGACAGAAACTGGAATGTCTCTAATCCCACAGGGGAAAACCAAAGGGGGGGGGAGAAACTTCTCAGACCACTTCATGGATCTTATCAAGTAAGCTGTTCACTATGAAAGTTTGTGTTACAATCAGCTTCTAAGGGCAAGAGCTCATCAGGTTTTTGTCAGGATACATATGGTGTATGCATCTGATGCCTAGAAACAACACAGTAGCTCTCGCTATCCTGGGCTGATCCCTATTTTAACCAGCAAACCAGGAGAGTCCCTGATTTACTGCAAAAGTTACAGTAAAACCCTAAACAGAGTTACACCCTTCTAAGTCCATTGAAGTCACTGGGTTTGGAAGGGTATTATTATACTTAGGATTGAGTTGTTAGTATGACATGGAGGTCAGAGTTCCAGACTAGAACTGGGGAGAACCAGTTTCAAGTTCCTATTCTGCCATATAGCTCACTGGGTGACCTAGTGCCAGTCACTCATACTCAATCTATATATCTAATACCGAACATGCCCCCTGCGTGTGGATACTTATTTCCGCACATCGGGGGCACCTGGGGGGGGAGGGAGATGTTTGTGCACACTTGGGGCAGTCCCCAGGTGTGCACAAAAATCAAAAAACCCGGAAAAATAATCGGCGGGATACTTAAATCCCCCCAAAAGTGACAGAGCGTCCCCTGCGCATGCACAGGGAACGCTCTGCGAACTCCCTCACCGCCACCGCCGCCGCCGCTTCGGAGGGGGTGGAAGAGAGCAGCGAGGCCCGAGCGGCAAGCTGCACGGGCCTCGCTTAGGAGCTGGGGGGGAGCAGCGAGGCCCGAGTGGCAAGCCGCACGGGCCTCGCTTTGGAGCCGGGGGGGAGAGGCAAGGGGGGGAGATCGAGTGGGGGTGGTGGAGGAAATGGGGGGAACCGGCGGGATAGGGGGGAACTTGCCTCCTCCTCCTGCTTCCTCCTCTGCCTCATAAGTGTGGAGGTCCCTCCCCCCCGCAAGTATCGTGGGTCCCGCCCCTTGTATAACCTACCTTGCAGAACTGTTGTGAGGATCAAATGGAGGAGTGAACCATAGATGCCACCCTGAGCTCCTTGAGTGGGATAAAAATCTAATAAATGGGCAGTGTAATCTCCACAGAAGGACCATGTGCAAAATACCTTAGCAATAGTGACACAATTTTTTTTCAGAACAAAATTTGAGTCCAGTGGCACCTTTAATACCAACAAAGTTTAATTTAAAATTTAGAGAGAAATAGTGACTCAGTGGTAGAGCACGTCTTTTGCATGTAGAAGGTACCAGGTTTGATCCCGAGCAGTTCCATTCAAGGGGTTCTAAAGGAGAGCCATTTCCAATCAGAACAGAAAATAGACCAATGATCCATCATAGTATAAGACAGCTTCATAGGTCACTTTTGCATCTATAATTTCCCCGGCTGGCAGTTAGAATCTAATTGGCTACTACGATTCAAACTTTTTGGATCCAAATCAGTCCCAATATCAGAGCCTAGTTGCTGCTCACCTTCTAACATTTTAACAATATAGATATAACTTCCCCAAACACCAACATTATGCAGCAGCCATTTCCCTGAGCTTCCTTGCTGCTACCTCTTCAACCCAGGACAACTGGAGATCTGGAGCCAGCCTCAGTGTCTGCCCTGCTTCTTCCTTCTTTTATCTCCTTCCACTCAGGACCCCCCCCCCAAATAACCTTGCCACTTCAGATAGGCTCTTATGCTTTCATTTTGCCCCCTTTGTGTGCCTTTATTGCTTAAGCACTAGATTAAAGTTCTCTCTCTGTGTGTGTGAGTCTGTAGATCTCTGCCTCCTGCTTTTCTTGATCTATTTTTCTAAGTAAAGATTTAGACTTTGATTCTATTTTATGCCTGCTTTATTCTTGGGAATCTGCCCATTCCTATAGTGAAATGCAACTCAAAATTCTAGAATTTAGTATATTCATGTAGTGGTCCCTAATTTAATTTTATTTGGTTACATGGGTATGGGGGGGGAGGTGGCATGGTATAGGCTGAGCTCACCAGATCTCAGAAGCTAAGCAGTGTTGGTACTTGGATCAGCTCTGCTTAATCCCTTGAAAGCTGTATGGGGTTGCCATAAGTCAACTGTGACTTGATGGCACTTGACACACACTTATGTATCTAACAGGGGGGTACTCCAAGTGTTGGAGGTGGTCATAAGCTTGTAGGCAATTTGGGTAAAATCACATAGCAAGGTGGTCATTTGGGTAATATCACATTGGGTAATTTTCAAGCTTCTTCCAACTGTGAATGCTGTAGAACAGGGAAAGTCAAACTATACTTCCCATAATGTATATGCACATGGTACCAACTGCTATCATGTATCAACGTTATGGGCCAGGAGGAAACTCTCAAAAACCAGAGGGTTTCTGTCCCCTGACATGAAGAATGCTTGGAAATACAACTTGGTTCCAAATTGAAATGAGAGGAGAACTCTCCCAACACTACCACCAAGCCTCCTGCAAGTTGAAAACCATCCTTCATTTGGTGCATTTTTATTCTACCCTTGCCCCAAGAACAGCCTACACAGTTCTCTTTGCTTTAACTTTGTCCTGATGTGAGTTAGGATGAGAGAGAACATGTGTGACTGGCCCAGTGTCACCCAGTGAGTTTCATAGCTGAGTTGGGATTTGCAGCTGGGCTTCCCAGGTTGCAGTCTAACATTTCAGTCCTTGGGCCACACTGTTCACTCTCTTCACATTCTTTAAAAGCCTTTATTTGTGAGATCAAAAGCCTTCCTTATGCAAATACTCTCAGGCAATCAGACGCTGCCTGCCAGAACCATGCCACAATTAGGCAGCTCTGATGGGCTTGTGATTCCATTTCCCCCTAATCTCTTCCACACATCTCACTGATGGGAAGGGAGGGGAGGAGGCAGTGCTGTCCTTGAGGCGCACATTACTCTTAATAATTCCACTGGGGGACAAAAACACACAACACGGGGTAAACCTGCCCTCTGAAGAATTAATCTGTCCAAGATTAATCTAAGCCTCTCACACGGAGATGGTTTCTGAGCAATCCCAAGGCGAGGGGAACAGGTGATACGTGACAGTGCAGACTGCCCAGCTACAGACCGTCTTTGTTCCATTCGAAGCAGCCAACTGAATTATCATTTCGAAAAGCAAGCTGATGTCAGATAACACTGCTTCAGCCCAAAACCTGACTCCATGTTAGAACAACAAAGGCACATACGGTTCCTAAGTTGCATGTCAACACCTCCATTTGACCAGAAAAGTAATTGACAGTGCAATCCTAAGTAACCAGTATGCCCTTCTAAGCCCATCAAAGTCAATAAGCTCGAAAGGGTGTAATTCTGTTTAGGACTGCACTGTTAGTTGTAGCCAACTTTTCTATGACATGCAATAACAGAGGAAGTAACAGCACCACATCAGATTCATGTTTCATGGCATAGCATGCATGGTTGGCAAGCTCATTACCAGGTAGGAGTCATTTCTGAACATTTATTATTGTCTTTCTATGTTTATATATCATGTAACATGATGTATTACTTCTAAAGTGGTGGAGCAGGTGGACATATCTTGCCCTTAAAGGGTGAAATAGATGTTATTGCTAAACCCATATAACAAATACCTTTACATTTCTGGAGTGGTCAGGTATTGTATTATCTGCTGCAGGCATTAGTTAATTGTACCTAGCTTGGAAAAAATTGTAAGGTGGAGCAAGCATTTTCACCAGTGAGTATATTCCATGTTGGAAAATGAGGTGTAGGCATGCGGGTGGGGACAGAGAAGCTACTTTGAAACAAGCAACCATCTGCTGAAAATGGTTGGGAGAAGAACTGACCTCCAGCTAAGTAGATATTTGATATGTACTCATCATGAGATGTGAGTGGAGTTAGCCACTGGGATAACTTCTGCCTAGTGGGGCTCCATGTACAGCAGGGGTCCCCAAACATTCTGAGTCTGTGGGTACCTTTGGAATTCTGACACCGCATGATGGGTGCACAATATGGCTACGGCAGAAAGCACAGCCAGACGCAAAATGGCTGCTGAGGCTTACCTTCAGCCACACAGTGAAGATACTTGTGTTTTGGTGGCACTTACTTCTAAAGCAACATTTTTAAAAAAAATCTGCACAGCAAATCAAATCTCCAATGGCCAGTTAGCACCCTTGCTAGGCAAAAGCCCCACCTGGCCTTTCCTATTTTCTAAAAACACCTGGCGGGTGTCAAGAAAGGTATCAGTGGGCAACATGGGCACCATGTTGGTGACCCCTGATGTAGAGGGTATAACATTTGTAAACAGCATCCCACACAGATTTGTCCAATCGTATAGCAAGATAATAGCTGGTTCATATGATGGAAAGTCTACAAGTAATTTGCATCAAGCATGCACTGGGAGTTCCATGCTTCCCAGGAGCATATGGGATGTATTCCAGTTGTGGCTGTGGGGCATGGAGCGTCAGCCTTCTCCCCCATGCCATTATCACTAACTGAAACAACTCTAGGGAACCGCTATTTGACCCGAGGGATTGTTTACTTTCTCATGCAATAAAGTACTTGTTTACATGGAGACAAGTACCAGAACATATGCAGCCATACCATGCAACATCATGGCATCATAGCAACTTTTGGCACTTATATGGATGACTTTCATACTGCAATTATTTCTCTTTGCGTGTTTTGCACTTGTCCCATTGCAATTTGCACTGTGTAAATCATAAGTCAAGTAAACTTTATTATTTAATAATCCCATCCCCTTTTTAAAGTTTCCTACCTAATGAGCAATTATTATTCTATTCACAGTAACAGAAAGCCAAGTGATTTATTCTGATATTTGTTTTGGATTAAGGTCATGGGGGGACCCAGATGGAATTTCTCTCTGGGGGCCTATGGTGGCTCTCAGCAGCCTTGAAGAGAACACAGAGAAGACCATGCTCCAAAGGCAGTCACAGGAGGGAAGAGGAGCCTACAGGTCTCGCGCAGAGAAAGACAATCACATGTCACAAACATGCACTTCTGGTGCAACCCATGTATGCTTACGTCTCCTTCAGAAAAAAAACAGAGAGTTGCAAATTCTAAGCAGCAATGAGGATGTCTCCTTGACAAAGCAGCCCAAAAGCTTGTGTTTTGGAAAGGGGGAGGCAGCCTGCTGTTTCTGATGCCGGAGCCATTTGCAGAGGAGAGGTAAAAAATGCTATTTCCCTGCCCCTTGCAGCTCTCATTTCAATGCTTTGGTAAACAGGTCAGATGGAAGCAGACCTGCCTTTTGTCACAGCAGCCTAATTAAAGACCTAATTTGTATCAGACCAAAAGATCCTCTGGTGCACTTTCTATACATTGCTAACAGAACACCAAGGCAAGTGCATCTTCATCATAATTACCTCTGGTTTCTAATTAACAGAAGGGTACTACTCACTGCTGCATTGCCTGACAAGCCAACAAAGCCCTCTCATCCTCTCATAAAGGCAAGAGGAGGAAGGATGGATCAAAGACTGTACATGCAATAGCCTGGTTGTGTTGTGCACTGTAGGCAGAATGGTCCAAAGGAATTAAGTGAGGCAATCTGACAGAGAGAAAGAGAAATGCCACCGCATCAGAATTTAACTCTTTCAGGGGCAAAGCTGTGGCTCAGTGGTAGAGCTCATGCTTTGCATATAGATTATGCCAGTAGATCATGTGACCATCTTCTGCCTGAGACCCTGAGGGCCATTGCTGACCAGAAGAGACACCACTGACCTTCAGTGGTCTGATTCACTATAAGGCAGCTTCTTGTGTTCATACGTAGACCACATACTTCACTTATATGATGATGTGAATAAGGGCTAACTTAACTAGGGAAGCTTGCTTCCTAATTTACATGGGTATCAAATCCAATTGTTACCCTTCTTCCCTCAATGTGCATTCTCTGGATTAAACAGAACAGAACTTTGTACACACACACACACACACACATACCCCAAATCTTTTCATTAGGAGAGGATAGCTTTTTGTGTAATTAGCATGCTTGTAATGAAGGTTTCTGATTTTATGTGCTAATTTCTCTCCCACACAAAGAATTTTATCAGCCGTGATTGCATTAACTTTTCTCTTCTCCTATCCTATTGGGAATTTGTTAAATTTGCATTTGGCCCCATTTCCCCAACCCATCTCATTCGCCATACTCTGTTGGAAATTTTCCAGCGATACTTAAAGAACGCCAAGCTGCTTAACTTCTTGTGAAGGAAGGGGGTTGGACTGCTATACATTTCCATTTTTAAAATGTCCCTGAAGCGGTGACAAGAACTTTCTAGAGATGCCACCATGGAAATGTAGGCCATCTAATGTACTCAGAGGGTTTGTGCATTTGAACAATGGGAAGGGTTTCACCCTAACTGGGATTCACTCTGGAACTTGATTTTGCAGTTCCAGAAGGGTAGCTGTGCTTGGTTATAGCTAAACAGAACTGAGTCTCATGACACTGTAAAGACTGACAGATTTATTATGGTACAGGCTTTCATGGTCCATTTCATCAGAGGCATGGTGTACCTTTGACTGATGTGAATGTATACGTACAAGATTACAGAAGAATAACTGTAAATTGTGGGGTCAAAGGCCAATGCAAAAGAATAGTCTATGTAAAGCTCAAATGTATACAAGGCATGCACAACAATTAGGTGATAACATAATCTGGCTAGACATGCTGAACTAGCTTAGTGTGAAAGGAATGCATTATCATGATGGAGTCCTAAATATAATTCTGCTAAATATAATTCTGGGGTAGAATGAAGGTAACTTCCAGGTCAACAGCAGTGATCTCCCAGGACTGAAATTTAGTTTTGCTGTAATGTGTCAGTTAATCTTTTTTGTTTTGTTTCCATTTGGTCTTGAGAACAATGGTACACTGTCCAATTATGGTCACAATTGGCCTGCTTAAAGAAAACAGTATTTGGGCTTTGAAAACTCTTTGAAAAAGTCTGGAAGAAACAAGAACAAATCAAATGTCCAAAGCATTTACTAACTCCATCAATCATTCTCTTGAGGTTCACATTTGTCATTCAACTGATAACGGGGAGAGATAGCCTTTTCAAATCATCATTCATAACCTCAAGGGATACTTTAAAGGGTGGGAATAGAGATAGAGATCTTCCCTCTTATCCCATTCATTAATATTAATTATTTCCTCCCTGTCTAGATATAATTACAGTAATTATTTCATTCATTTTCTTAACAACCCTGTGGGCTTGGTTTTTCATCTGGGGGAAAATGGGGCTATGAAATAATTACTCATCTATCAACAACCTAAGAGTATACAAGAGAGAACAAAGATAAGAGTCACCTTGCTAGATCAGACCAATGTCCATAACTTGGTTTAGAGGCAAGTGACCACCTGAGGCACTAGGCCCAGAGGGTGGGCATTTTCACAGGATATGTACTGAACAATCCATTCAACTGCTAAAACAAATAGTAAAAACTATTCACATTCACTTTTCTGCTTAGCCAACATTGCATAAGAACATAAGAACATAAGAGACGCCAATGTTGGATCAGGCCAAAGGCCCATCCAGTCCAACACTCTGTGTCACACAGTGGCCAGAAATACCAGTGCCATCAGGAGGTCCACCAGTGGGGCCAGGACATTAGAAGCCCTCCCACTGTTGACCCCCCCCAAGCACCAAGAAGACAAAGCATCACTTGCCCCAGAGCCCCTATCTATACCTTGTGGCTAATAGCCACTGATGGACCTCTGCTCCATATGCTTATCTAATTCCCTTTTGAAGCCGTCCACCCTTGTAGCCGCCACCACTTCCTGTGGCAGTGAATTCCATTAATGTTGCATTAATGTTCGTAATCTTTATACATGGGAAAATATACAGCATTGGCACCAATTCAACACATGTGATATCATCAATGCCAAAAAAAACCCTGAACTTCATGAGATTAGTCTTAAACACACCACATTCATTTATTGTCATATGATGGGGTAAATCTACTTCACTATTCTGATTCCGACAAAAGTCAACTAAGGCCCCGGGCACACGGGTCGGAAAATGCAGGGGGGGAGGCGTGGCTAATTGCCCTGGAGGAAAATAACGCGTGGCAGCCCGATCAGAAGTCCTTTCGAGGTCCCGTGGGTAGGCGTCAGGTGCAGATCAGACAGCTAGTCCGCAGCGGGGCAAAGAAGCAGCACGGCACGTTCAAACCGGCACTCGCGCCGCACTGCTCCTGTGGCAAATGCCGCTTCCTGTTTGTGCACATGCGCCGTTGGGCGCTTTTCCGCATCCTGCGGAGGCTTGGGGGGGGGAAATCCCCTTGGTCGTGATGGAACATTGGCAGCCGCCGGATGCCACGACAGTCCACCGGCAACGCGGTCAGATGCCCGCCCTTGCCCCGCGGTTTTTAACTCTGCACCTGCAGCGGAGAGCCACAGGTTCGCCACGGGAGCACTGCACTTCCCATATGTTGGGGTGTGATCGCGCCCGGAAAATCCGCGGGACTCCCGTGTGACCGGGGCCTAAGTAACTTTACCCTATTATCTATCTTGAGCAGGTGGTTTCAAGAGGGATATTTCCTCTGTACATAGAATCATAGGGTTGGAAGGGATCTCCAGGATCATCTAGTCCAACCCCTGCACAATGCAGGAAATTCACAAATACCTCCTCCCACACACCGCCAATGATCACTGTTCCACACCCAGAAGATGACAAAAAAACTTCCAGGATCTCCAGCCAAACTGGCCTGGAGAAAAATTGCTTCCTGACCTCAAAGTGGTGATCAGCATTTCCCTGGGCGTGTAAGAAACATCAACATTCTACTTTGTGATCATTGCAAATGTTTTTACACAGACCTATCATGGCTCTTCAGTTTGGAAATGATGAGAACCGCCCCCTAGAGTCGGATCTGACTGGCTTTTGAGCAAGGACAGCCTTTACCTTTTTATCATTAATGAAGGTGTTTGATTACTTTTTAAGAGCACTGTAATTTCTTGCCAATGTAACTCAAGGTGATCACCATATCTCATTGCAGTAGATTCAATAGAGGTTACATGGGAATCTAATCTAGAATTTCCCAATTCAGATTCAACATGATTGTTTTTCCATTTATAAAAACAAGAAGAATGGTTTTAGATGTCAGCATGAACAAATGTAGATATTTTCCTGAATAATTCTAAATAGTTCAATAGCACTTCGCTTTTGTTTAGATTGGTAGAACACTGCAAAAAACAAACAAACAAGAGAAACCCCACCACCAGACAACAATCGGACAACATAAGAGAACAAAAGAGAGTACAAAGATACAAACAGTGTAAAGAATGAGAACCAAATGCGACTCCTTAATTGTATCCTTAGCTGGTCAATCTCTATGTCATTCTCTAAAACGAGTTTTGTAACACCTTAGAGACTAACAAATGTACTGCAGCATAAACTTTCATGAGCCAGGTACCACTGAAAGCTTGTAAAAAATTCAGAAATGCTTTTAATGTAAGCCTGGAACTTGCAGTGCAAGATCACATAGGTAATGCTACTAACCTCATTCCCTGCCCTGCAGTTATGGTCAGCCCATATTCCACCATCTGCTTGTTCTGACCATGAAAACAACACGGTTTGATTTGATTCATACAACTGAATCCCATTCTTCTTCCAAGGAATTCAGTAAACGTGCCAGAGTTTTCCAATATCAGTGGTGGAAAGTGCCATCAAATCACAGCTGACTTATGGCGACCCCATAGGGTTTTCAAAGCAAGAGATGTTCAGAGGTGGTTTGCCACTTCCTGCCTCTGCGTAATGACTCTGAACTTCTTTGGTGGTCTTCCATCCAAATACTGACTGGAGCCAACCCTACTTAGCTTCTGAGACCTGACAAGATTGGGCTATCTAGTTCAGGGCTTTCTCATTTTACCTGCATAATAATCATATGAGGATTGTATCCAAACTAAACTTTACTCTGATGGAAAAGAATTTCCCTGCTTCCCACTGCAACTCACTGATCTCTGCAAAATTCTGCTCCTAGGGAATAGCAGAATCTCAGGAATGATATGAGGGGAAGGGAGAATCAGTGGAAATTGCCGGCTTAGTCTGGATTCAACTCGTAAGAGATAATGACTGGATCAAAAGGACTGACTCGTCTCAAAGACTCTTCTCATAGGCTCTGTACTTTGGGCAGGCCTGTAGCTACAGTGGGGCATTTTGGGTCCTGGCTCCCCAACTTCCTGCCAAGGCCCCATGATTTCCTTTCAGCCCAGCCCCACGACTCTCTGGCAAGATGTAACGACGGCCACAAACTCCCCCCCACGCTGCTGCAGCCACCACTTCTACTTGCCTCCTCCCTGTGCCTGTCCCCAAGTGGCCAGTCCTCACTGGGGCTCTAGCTTAGCTCCCTGGGAGGCAGGCGAGGGAGGCAGGGGGCAAGCGGGCTGGGCTGGTGACTTCATTGCCACTTCCTGGACCGTGGCAGGCCAGGGCACATAAAAGGAGTGCCAGCCTGGCCGGGCAGCATGACACCATCCTGGCCTGGGGGCTTGAAGCTGCAGAGAGAGAAAGAGAAGCCGGGTCCAGGAAGCAGCAGTGAAGTCACCAGCCCAGCCTGGCAACCCTCTGCCTCCCTGGCAGCTAAGTCAGAGCCCTGACGGCCTCTGAATCAGCGTGAATCGGGGTCGCACCAGAGGCTCTGAGCACACCACTCCCTTGGCTTTCCCACAGGCAGGAGGCACAAGATGTCTAAGCTCAAGGCAGGGGGCTTTCTGCTCCAGTTGAGCTGGAGGAGGAGAAGCAGAGCGGCTGCCTCAGCTCTTCTTTCTTGAGGCAGGGCAGGGGTTTGGGTCCAGCCTCTAGAGAAGGGCAAGTTGGGTTCCGTGCAGAAGGGAATGGTCCATTCAGAAAGAGGCAGGCGCCCTTCCTTGTGGTTAAATGCGCGGACTCTAATCTGGGAGAACCGGGTTTGATTCCCCACTCCTCCATTTGCACCTGCTGATGTGACCTTGGGTCAGTCACAAGCTCTGGCACAGCTGTCCTTGAAAAAGAGCAGTTTGTGTCAGAGTTCTCTCAGCCCCACCCACCTCACAGGGTGTCTGTAGTGGGGAGGGGAAGGGAAAGGAGTTTGTAAGCCGCTCTGAGACTCCGAGTGAAGGGCGGGGTATAAATCCAATCTCTTCTTCTTCTTCTCTTTATAAAAGGACCTTTAATTGAATTAGCCAGTGACCAAGTGCCCTTCGAGGAATTAAAATGCCCCCCTGGACTTAAAAATTCCTGGCTACGCTCCTGACTTGGGCTGTTTTGATGTAGTGTTAAATCAATGGCATGGCATATGAATCAGGCTCCACACAAACCTCATTTGAATGGTAGCTGGACAAGAACAATACACACTGAAACAGAAAATCACTGTGGTAAGACGAATAACCTTTTCATTGTTGGACCCCAAAGGTCAGGGCAAAGTATATTCTTTTTAATAACAGGCCATTAGGGTTGAATTGTTTTTGAAATACTGCTCAGAGCTCAAAAACAGAATGCTGCAATTTGATTAAAAGCGTGTCCCAGATCCAAAATGACCATTCTAGTCACACTACTGAAAGATAGTTTTGACCTATGGCTTTGCCAATCAGAGTTCAGTGAAGTCTCCCTTTATCTAGCCCAGTGAATCATCCAATGTGAGGAACAGAAAGTGTTTCACAATATATGAAGAAACATGACCATAGTTTGGTTTGGTTTTGCTGCAGTGGCAAACTGAACTTTCTGGACTTTAAAAAATCACTATTCTGCTTTATTGTCATTTTTTTGTCTTTTATGCATAAGTGCAACATCTCCTCTGTTAATTCAACAGAGATGGCAGACTGCCTCAGACACAACAGGACTTTATTACTTTTAAACTTGGATACCAGATTTCCCTGACAAGTAGAAATCAGTGTGACAGCAATAAGAAAGGCATTCACAGCATGATGTCACAGGGACCTTCTTTGTTTAGATGCACTCCAGTAAGCTGTTAAAAATCCTCCCAGTTCTTCCAGGCTCCATGTCCCCCTATCAAGCTTCCCAAACATATTCCCCACCCCCTCCGTCCTTTGGTACACATCTGTTAATTATCTTTTCTAATTGTCTGGTGATTATTCTGCTGTCCTTTGAATGAGACATTGTTTCTCCTTCTTCAGATAACCTGATTGGGTGAGGCCAATTGTCCATATCATGTGCCTAATGTATCTTCCACATTATCTGTCATCTCCAAATGCTTTAGCAGAAGGGTGCAATAACTCAGAGACAACATAAAAAGACACTTTTCTTTGTCATTCCAGAAAGAGCTGAATAGGTAAATTCAGGTGGGTAGTCGTGTCAGTCTGAAGCAGCAGAACAAAGTTTGAGTCCAGTGGCACCTTTAAGATGAACAAAGTTTTATTCAAGGTATAAGCTTTCATGTGCATGCACACTTCTTCAGATACGATGAAATGGAAATTACCAGTCCATACATATAGGTAACAGGGTTCCGTGCGCCTTGGTATTTAGTCATGCCGGCCACATGACCACGGAAACGTCTTCGGACAGCGCTGGCACTTCAGATTTGAAACGGAGATGAGCACCGCAACCCTAGAGTCGGACTCGACTTGGCTTTCGAGCAAGGGAACCTTTACCTTTACATATAGGCAGAGGGTGAGCAGTAAATTAGCATACAACATAATGGAGATGTTTAAAAACAGATTCAAGGACCAAACAGGAATAACAAACTGAGTTTATATGGTTACCATTTGTTTGGGTTTAATTGGGGGGGACATAGTGAAGGAAATAAATATGTCAAAACTGGAGATTGATGGGCCGTATCCTTAATTGTGGGATGCTGAAAGTAATTAACTGAGACCCTGCCATTATGCTCCATCCGTCTCCTCTCAAGCATGGAGGTAACCTCACAGCATCTTCTTCTTTGAAGTGGGGTGGTTGGGTATGTAGAGTATCTCCCCTATCCCCAGACCAGAGAAATACATTCCCATCTACCATTCCAAATTAAATGACATTCTATTATTCATTGCATTACATTACAATCTGCTATTCTAATCTACTATTCCAAACAAGAAATAAAATAAAATATAATAAAGAGGATGTATGGCCCTTCTGAGGGATTGGTGAGAATACAGAAGAAAGGACTGAATGAGGTTAGTATATGTAGTGAAATAAGAAACTAAGATCCCTGTTAAGTTCTGTGGATTCCATTGTTCTGAGTGTTGTAATAATTTGCAACAGCAATTTCCCTTTCTAGTCTTTTCCTGAAGTTCCTTTACAATAAAACAGCTACTTTGAGGTCACCCACTGAATATCTTGGAAGGCTGAAGTGTTCTCCAACAGGTTCCTCAGTCTTCTGATTCTTGATGTCAGATTTCTGTCCAATTATCTTTTGGCATAGGGGTTGACTTGTTTGCCCTATATACAGAACTGACGAACATTTGTTGGCATTTAGTGGCATATAAAATGTTAAAAGATGAGTAAGTGAATAAGCCAGAGATGGTGTAGTTGATGTTGTTAGGTCCGGTGATTGTGTTGTCTGGCTGTATGTGAGAGCAAAGTTGACATTTGGGTTTATTGCAAGCTTTGGTACCAGTATCTATGTTCTAATTAGACATTATATTTTTGTGGATGAGGAGTTGTTTGATATCGGGGGGCTGTCTGTGTGCAAGAAAAGGTTTGCCCCCCCAGTACTTGAGAAAGAGAACTCATTATCCAGTAACACTTGTAAGTCACTGATGATGCATTGAACTGTTTTGAGTTGAGAGCTATATGTGCAGAACTTAATCATCTGTTTGGACTCAAACTTTGTTTTAAATTGGGAGGAGGAGGAAGAGGAGGAGGAGGAGAGATTAGTTTTATATCCCACCCTTCACTACCCAAAGGAGTCTCAGAGTGGCTTACATTCTCCCTTCCCTTCCCCTCCCCACAACAGTCACCCTGTGAGGTAGGTGGGGCTGAGAGAGCTCTTTCGAGAACTACTCTTGATAGAACAGCTCTGAAATAACTTGTGACTGACCCAAGGTCACACCAGCAGCTGCATGTGGAGGAGTGGGGAATCAAACCCAGTCCTCCCAGATTAGAGTCCATGCTCCTAACCACTACACTAAACTGGCTCTCCTAGTTACTTAGCAATGTGATTCCACAATTCTCTTCACTTGACTTTTTCTCCTAGAGTTCTGATACAACCAAATCTTCCACTGTTCTGTTTTTACTTCTAAATTTTGTACTGAGCTCTGGACATGTGCTGAGGTTCTCAGTTCTTCAGTACATTTTGTTCTCTTGTACTCTCTGGATTACTAATGTTCAAATGGGCATCGAAAAGTATCACAAAGAGAAACCCTTGAGTATCTGAATTATCAAGTGGGGATCATCATGAAAATCTATTATATTGAATTTTTCACAACTGACTAATGATCCTTCTCTTGTATTGCTGGGTATACATCTCAGTGATTCAGAAATTATTGGAAAAACACACTCAGGTTTTCTGTAAGAATCTCTAATATGAATTAGGTTATTCTCTAATATGATATGTTTTATTATCACATTAGAGAATCATTAGTGTTGAACTAAATCATATGATTTATTTTCCTCTGGATCACATCAAGATTACTTTTTTTTCTGGTGTTATCTGTGCACCAGTGAAGTACAGGACAAAAATGTTGGTAACAAGATAAAGCATCACCAAGCTATAACAAACTGCACAGGCTCCAACACTAGATTTAATTTATGGAATTGTTCCAGTTCCTCAAGAGTTCAGGAGATGTTTGGTGCATGGTGCTACTAGCACTGAGGGTGTCCCTAAGAGTTCTCCCTCACTGTCTTGGCATTTCATCATCATTGCCTATACGTAAAGCTTTCAAAAGCAGAAATGTTATCAAGGGCTAAAACTGCAACAACCTCAGTATCTTTCTCAAAGGCTCCGAAATCAGATATTCCCATAAAATAGTTTAGTTATTTGAAATGTCTGGCAATGAACAATTGCACTGTTTGCAGGGGCAACATTATTTTAACCAGATTCACATAAACATTTCTACATCTGCCATTCTTCTCTGTTGGCGAACAGCAAGCACCCTGCTAGCCATATTATTCCCAAGGGAGAAGCCGCATTAAATGACTGTGCACTGGCTACAGGGCTGGTGCCAGGCTTTTTGGCGCCCTAGGCAAGGCAAACTACTTGGCCCCCCCCCCCACTAACCAATTTTCAAAAACAGATGAATTCTATGGAAAATTAAAAGCACAAAACTTGACATTGCTATTTTTTAAAAAAAAATAAGTAAAATGACAGCCTTTGGCTTTTTTTCTTAAACAGAAAACAGTTTTAGCACACAACTGACTGATAATTTTGAATAATCCTGTGAATGTTGATGTCAAAAATTAAGGCTCTTGAATGATTCCATTTCAGCACATCAAAATCTCATTTTGTGTGCCTTTTCCTTTGCAAAGTTTGTCACCGATTCCTTCAGGTCAAGTGCTGATGCTTCAGTGTGTTCAACTGATATAACTGCCAAACCAAATAGTCTCTTTTGCAGCAGTAGTTCTACAGTTTTCTCAGGTTTGCAATTCTTGATATCAGATTTGTGTACATTTACCCTTTGGTGTAGGGTTTGACCTGTTTGTCCTATGCAGAGAACTGCAATTCACACATCCTACTGTATTGTTATTCCAGTCTTGCTGTTTTTATTACTCAGTTAACTTATTCATCTTGACAACTAACTCCCCCCTACCTGCATGTAACATTTGAGGAAATCTGTTTAAATGTATGTGAAGAAGTGTGCACATGCTAAGAACATAAGAACATAAGAGAAGCCAATGTTGGATCAGGCTAATGGCCTGTCCAGTCCAACACTCTGTCACACAGTGGCCAAAAATACCAGGTGCCATCAGGAGGTCCACCAGTGGGGCCAGGATGCTAGAAGCCCTCCCACTGTTGCCCCCCCCCAAGCACCAAGAATACAGAGCATCACTTGCCCCAGACCAAGCTTTCCTATCTATACCTTGGGGCTCTAGCCACTGATGGACCTCTGCTCCATATGTTTTTCCAATTCCCTCTTCAAGTCGTCCATGCTTGTAGCTGCCATCACCTCCTGTGTCAGTGAATTCCATGTGTTAATCACTCTTTGGGTGAAGAAATACTTCCTTTTATCCATTCTAACCCAACTGCTCAGCAATTTCATTGAGTGCCCATGAGTTCTTGTATTGTGAGAAAGGGAGAAAAGTACTTCTTTCTCGACCTGCTGTATCCCATGCCATGCATAATTTTATAAACCTCTATCATGTCACCCCTTGAACAGTATACTCAAGATCGCCGGTGCAGGCTGTGCTCCTTCTGCCCTCCCCTCCTTCTCCCCCCCCCCAGGCAAAATGTTGTGGCTCGCCTCCGTCCCTCACCTCCATTTGATTTCCCACCTGGCGCCCTCACCTGCTCCCTTCGCCTCCGCGCTGCTGCAGACAATGGCTTGCTCAGCCATGCCCAGGCAGCACTCAGTAAGGTTGACCCGACACAGCTCAGCATGGCTTGGGAGGGGAGGGGAGGAGAGAAGGTGGCGGCCAGGACGCTCCCTGGGTAGCTGCTTCTTCTTCTTTCCCTTCTCTCTGTCTGGGCTAAGGGGCAGTCACGCCATGGTGAAGCAAGGGCCATTGTGTTCATGGCCACCTTCTCTGCTACTCCTCTTGCAACAGGCCAGACGTTTCCACACGGATCCTGCGCCTCCACCCACCTTGGTGCCCAAAGTGTGCTTCCCGTGCCCAGCCTGGCACACAGCTGCTGCTGGCAGGAGCCTTGTTGACATGGCTTGGCTGCCTGCCCACCCCCAAACCCAGCGCCAGACCTGGCACCTCCTTGCCCACTCACCCCATGGCAGAGGCTCCAGCCGAGGAAGAGGTGCCTGCGGGCTCCATGCCCCCCACCCGCGCTCTGAGTCCAGCAGCTCCTCAGGTGTAAGGAGGGTGGGGAGGCAGGGGAAAGGCATGCTGGCAGATGTAATTTGGGAGGAGTGCCACCGCCGGGCTGAGCAATGTCTGTGAGAAGCTGCTGGCTCAAGTGCTTGCTGGGGGTGCCAATGGCCAATGACCAGAGCTGGGCTTTTGGTGAGGGGGGGGAGGGGCTGGGGTAGCAGGGCAGTGCGGCACCCTTCTATGTTGGCACCCTTAGGCAACTGCCTTACCCCACCTATATGAAAGTGCCGGGCCCGACTGGCTAGATCAACGTATTTGACAAAATCCAGTGGAGAAATTGCCTTTTTAGAAGAAACAAACAAACAAAACCCTTCTGTCCAAAGATTTCCTGTTATAAAAATATTGTTAAAACATGTACAGTACTGGAGACAGAAACAGAGAGCACATCTACTTTAGATCAAAGGAGAATTGTAGTGAATGGAGCCAGCCTAGAGTAGATGAAATTGGTTATGAAAAGTGGCAGCTTTTATCAGCTTCAAAGACATATCGGAAAGAGAAGGAACACAATGAAGAAGAGGTGACTGTATACCAGCAGACAGGACTCCATCTGAATGGTAGATGCAATGGCTTGTCGGACAGACTCTGGCTAAGACTTTTGGGTTTAATAGTCACATGACCTTCCAAGGTTTCCATAATGCAGCAGTATTGTATTACACTAGAGATTTTTTTTGAAATTTTAGAAAGAATTATGTTGATGAGAAGATTATCCTCCCTTGCTGATCAGCAACCTCAAATTTTATGCAAACCCTTTCCTTCTCTGGGTTCTCTGAGTCTCGGGTCAAACTGGACATGATGGTATCTACAGGACCCACTTGTAGATGTTGCTGCCTTTTAGGCACTCTTGTCCCCCCACACACATACCTTTTCAAGTGCCCAAATGGCCACACACTCAAGTATCAGGTAATCCTGGAGATTTTATCTCATTTCTATGCCTGTTGTACTCCATTAGTCTGGGTGTCTAATCACTGATAGGAAGAATAAGAGATGAGGGAACTCTGCCAAGCTCATCTCAGCACATTGTTCAGGTTGAAGGCAGGGCCTTCTCAGTGGCAGTTCCAACATGGTGGAATGAGCTCCCAGAAGAGATCAGGGCCCTGTGGGACCTTTTACAGTTCCACAGGACCTGTAAAACGGAGCTCTTCCACCAGGCCTTCTGGTAAGGAGACACAGTTAACAATCTAAGACCCCGTGCCCAACACCACCATCCAGCCTGTGCTTGCTGATAGAAAAATCATCTGCTGATGGTAATTTACTATGTTTATTGCTACTATTGCACCACCACCGTCATACAGATTGATTTTAGTAATTATGTTGTGTTTTATGTTGATACTAGGAATAAGGCCCGTTGTGGAAATAAATACAACGAGATCTAGAAAGAGGCTCTGGGAGAGTGCTCTGGCTTTGGGCAAACAGTGTCAGTTTGCTGTGGTGACCTCAGCAGGGTATAATGACAGAGTCCACTGTTTTCTCCAGAGGAACTGATCTCTGCTACCTGAAGAGCCGTTGTAATTTTGAGTGATCTCTAGCCCTCACCTGGAGATTGGCAACAATTGTTACCCAGGACGAAATGGCTGGTTTGGAGGGTGGAGTCTATGGCATTCTACCTGTCTGAGGTCCCACCCCTCCGCAAACCCCACCCTCTCCAGGCTCCACCCCTCAAATCCCCAGGAATTTGCCAGCCTGGAGTTGGCAACCCCATCTCCTTCCCAGCTAACCATCAACCTACCAGTATCTGCCCCTTTGACTTCAGCTGACTTCTGCCCTCCCTTCTGCAGAGTAGTTGTAATTTTGAGTGGTCTCCAGCCCTCACCTGGAGATTGGCAACAATGGTTCCCCATGAGGGACTGACTGGTTTGGAGGGTGGAGTCTATGGCATTGTACCTGTCTGAGGTCCCACCCCTCCTCAAACCTCACCCTCTTCAGGGCCCATCTCTCAAATCTCCAGGAATTTCCCATCTGGAGTTGGCAACCCTATCAGGACTGGCCCCAATGTGTTTTCTCCCAAAGGGCAAAGTAGGTGACAGGACCAAACTAAGTTGCCTACCATCAGGCACTGAGGGGAAAGTAGGGTTGCCAGCTCTAAGGAGGGAAATACCTGGAGATTTGGGGGGTGGATCCTGTAGAGGGCAGCATTGGGCGGGGGGTGGTGGAAGGACTCAGCAGGTATAATGTCATAGGGTCTACCCTCCAAAGCAGCCATTTTCTCCAGGGGAACTGATCTCTGTCATCTGGAGATCAATTGTAACA
>NW_015165242.1:129217-144252 GCF_001447785.1 Gekko japonicus | reverse complement strand
ATCTGTCTGAGGTCCCCCTCTTCCTCCTCCTCAGACCCCACCCTCAGCAGGCTTCATCCCTAAAATATCCTGGAAGTTTCCAACCTGGAGTTGGCAACCCTATGTCCTTTCCAGGCAACCATCAGCCTACCTTTATCTGCCTGTCTGTCTTCAGGTTTACATCCCCCCTCCCACAGCCTCTGCCTAGGGAAAGGGCAGTCTTCCCCTGCAGTGGGAACCAAAGCAGCTGACATCATTCTCCTCTCCCCCGTATGATACACAACTACCCTATGAGGTAAGGTTGAAAGTGTGTGAATGGTCCATAATCCCCCAGGCAGCTTTTAAAACATGAACCTGGGACCTGCACACCATCTGCTGGCACCTTTTCCTATCATTTTTTTGCCTTGCGGTATTCTGCTTGTGGTGTGATCTTTCTTCTTTGTGATGTGGCATGATTGTGTTATTGGGTTTGTTTCTTTTGAAGGGGAAGTGATGTGTTGTGAGTGAGGACATATTTTACCTCAGAATACAGTAGGTTCCATATGCAACTGACAATTCCAACTGCCTTGCGGGGGGGGAGTTTGAGGTGTGGAATGGAGTTAAGTCCAATCAGCTTCCATATGCAAAAGACCTTGAAACGCTGGGCGGGACTGCACAAAGCAGCCAGTCAACCCAGCCAGCATCTTCTGACTGACAGTTCTTGCTGCCAAACACTAAAGGTGTGCATTTGGAATGTTGGGCCCGACTACGGCTTTATATATAAGGGAGAGATTTATATTGCTGTTTTATCTGTGATAATTTTACTTAAGCTGCCCTGAGCCTTCTTCGGCATGGAGGGTGGGGTACAAATCAAATTTACGTGAGGATAAATCAACATTGTTTGAGCTGGAACTTCAGCTCTCAGAGATCTTGGAATACCATGGCATACCTGATGATAGCATGGGTGCACCATGAGGTTCTAGCTCCCCCCATAATTCCTTCTTACCTCCCCTCCTCTTCTAGCCCATTTCAACTTGTTTACAGTCCTGTGGCAGACCATAAGTCATGGGTCATGGTGAGCCAGAGGAGGGGGCAAGGGAGGCAGCTAGAGATTTACCAGGTCAGGGGTGGGTCACCGCTCTATTGGAACAGTGCAGCCAGGAATGCTGGAAGAGGATGGCTGATCCACACCACAGATGTCTGAGGTGAGAGAATATCGCTGGGGTTAAAAGCTCGGGAGGAATGGAGGGTGAAACAGCCACACCTGGGGGAAAGGGGCATGGGCAATTGCTGGGAGAAGCACTTAAGTTCATAGACCAGGGAAGTTGGGAGACAGCCCAGGAGTCAGAGGAATTTGGGGGCTTGTCAGCCCCAGGAGTTAAAGGAAGTGGTGGGCTTAGTGAACCAGGAGAGCAGGAGAGTGAAGTTAACTCTCCAATTGTACATAGGACCGCTGATGTGGGACTGAACAGGATAATAGAAGGATTCCAAAACCACTTGAAGGACTGGTAGACTTGTTTGTTTGAATGGAACCCCAGCCCAAGCCCAGCCCGCTGTGTGCCTCTGTCACGTCCAGCCCGTGTCTCCCCATCCCTACACAGCAGTCTGCCACAACTGCTACTGGGAGCAATACAGTGACGGGAAAGTTCTTGACACTGTCCTTCCATATCTCTGTCATCCATCTCTCAGCTGCCTCCCACCATACCCCACTAACCAACCAGCCTAGAGAGAAATTTGGCAGCTGGGAAACCTGTCTCACTTTGAAGATGGGATTTCCAAGTTGCTGAAGTTCATACTCTGAACCAAATCAACATGAATTTCACCAAAGGTCTCTAGTCGGAATCTGATTGGGGTCATTTGTCAACACAGAGACTTGAACTGTATTTTATATTATCAGTAGAGGCAGTTGTATTAGGAACTCAAGTGGATCGCAGTTCCATCAGATACCTGAAGAAGTGAGCAGTGGCTCACGAAAGCTCATACCCTACCACAAATTTTGTTAGTCTTTAAGGAGCTCCTTGGGCGCTTGCTCTTTTCTGCTGCTATAAACAGACTAACACGGCTACCCATCTTGATCTGCCTTGCTCCAAGAGAGTGCAAGCGAAGTTTCCCCCTTGCATGCCTTTCAAGCACACAGCCCTTGCTAATGGAATAGCTCACCCAAACAGGGTATGGGATGATAGAAAAAGGAAATGCTGACCACAAAATCAGAATGATCCTGTTCAACAAGAACTCTTCTAGTTGGTTGACATCTCTGCCATACACATATCTGATGTTGCTGTGTACACGCCTCCCTGACTGCCCAGCCCTTCCTCAATCCTGCTGCCTGGGAAAATGCAACTAGACAAGGCACGAGAGTAATTGTCTGATCCGAGGCTTCTGACCATTCCCACATTTCAGAAGCAATTTTGTTCAGAGATGTCGCAAATCTGGCAGCAAACATGTTTGAGAGTAGAGCCGTTCAGCTGTAATAATCAGATATGAACCCAACACTGAGCCTGTTTGGTTTGGCCCTGAACAATTTGGATGCCTTCCAAACATATTTGAACTGACTTTTTGCAAAACTGTGTATGTGCAAAATGCTTCTGAGCCACACATATCGGCAGCCACTAAAACCGCAAAGGTAAGAAACTATCTCAATGAATAGCAAATGGTTGGGTTCTTTTAAAACACAGAGTGATTGATCTATATGACTTGTGACTGATTTAACTGTCTATTTAAACAATTGCCAGCCAAGCAGAACAGCAGCACAGCAAGGGAAGGAAGCAAAACTCCATTGGGCTATGTAAGAATATGCATGCATGAAAAGCCAGCTGTGCTGTACTGCACTATTAGAAAGGAATAGTTGAAGCAAGCAGCCGAACAGCCATGAACAGGTCAATGAACAGACTAACAGTGTGTCAAAAATTGGATGTTCACAACTTACAAACAGAATATGAGCCCATCCAAAATTTATTTGTGTGCCCCTAGTTCAAAATAGGAATATCAATCTATATAATTCTCAACATAGCCCTATTGTAAAGCACTTAAATCCAGAAACTGGAGCCAGGAACAGACAAGACAGATCTTTCTACAAACCTGAGAAAAGCAGTTCCTCTGAACAGGAAGCAACTAGAGGCCAAGACCTTCCCCTGATGTTGCCTCCTTGCTCTGGATTCAGAGGATTAGTGCCTCTGAATGTGAAGGTTCACCTCAGTCACCATGGCTAGTAGTCACAGATAGACCTATCCTACATGAATCTATGTAATCCCCTTTTAAAGCTGTTCATTCCTGTGGCCATCACTACATCTTCTGGCAGTAAATTTCATATTTATTTACTTTCTGTGTAAAGTAGTATTTCCTTTTGTTTATCTTGAACCTACTGCCCATCAGTTTCTTTGGATGTCCTCGAGTTTGAGTATTTTGGGAGAGCAAGAAAATTTCTCTTTGTAAACTCTTTTCACTCCATGTATTATCTATCATGTCCCCCCTTAGTCATCTCTTCTCTAAATTGAAAAGTCCCACACACTCCAGCCTTTCCTCATAGAGAAGGTGCTCCAATCCCCTAATCATCTTGGTTGCCCACTTCTGTGCTTCTTCCAACTCCACCTTGTCCTTTTTGAAATACAGTGACCCAAAATGTACACATTATTCTAAATGAGGCCGCACCATAGATCTATACACGGGCATTACAATACTGGCCATTTTATTCTCAATCCCTTTACTAATAATCCCTTCCCTAACACAGAGTTTGCCTTTTTCACCACTGCAGCACATATTGAGCTATCCAATATGACCCCAAGATCTTTTTTCCTCTTAGTCTCAACAAGTTCAGGACCCATTAGCCTGTTCTTGAAGCTGGACATTTTTGTCCCAATGTGTATCGCCTTACCAACATTGAACTTACTTTGCCACATTATAGCCCACTCACCCAATTTGTGGAGATCCTCTTGGAGCTCACCACAGTCAGCCTTGGTTTTATCATCCTGAATAATTTTGTGTCATCCACAAACATGGCCACTATGCTATTCACCCTTAGTTCCTGATCATTTATGAATAAATTAAATAGTGGTGGCCCCAATACTGATTGTGAGGCAGAACTTCCCTTTGCAGAAGTCATGCTGACTTTCCCTCAGCAGGCTTTGTCCCTCTATGTGCCTAGCAATTCTATCTTTGATTACAGTTTCTACTAATTTGCCTGACTGGCATGTAATTTCCTGGTTCCCTTCTGGATCCCTTTTAAAAAAAAAAACTGGTGTAACATTTGCTACTCTCCAGTCTTCTGGTACAGTGGCTGAATTTAGTGATAGGTTACATATACAGGTTAGTAGATCAACTTCCTCACAACTTCCTCCTTAAGACCTCTTGAGTGTATGCCATCAGGACCTGGAGATGTATTGGTTTTTAATATCCCCAGTAGGTCTAGAACTTCTCAGGTCACCTCAATTTGACTCAGTTCTTCAGATTCCCTTCCTGAAAATAGAGGCTGTACCATGGGTATATGCCTCACACTTTCCACAGTGAACACAGAAGCAAAAAAGTCATTGAGCTTCTCTGCCATCTTCCTTTAGCTATCCCTTTATTCCTTTATCATCCAAAAGCTCCATTGCTTCTCTGGCTGGTTTCCTGCTCCATATATATTTTGAAAAATGTTTATTGTTTGTCATGATGCTTTTAGCAACCTGTTCCTCAAAATCTATTTTGCACGCCTAATCCTTGACTTACATTTCTTTTGCCAGAGCCTGTGGTCCCTCCTGTTCAATTCATTGGGGCAGACCTTCCACTTTTTAAAAGAAGTCTCTTTACTTTTTATACCTTCCTTGACTTGTGTTCTTAAATGTTCAGGTCTTCTTTTAGACTTAGCAGTGCCTTTCCTAACCTGTGGAAGGCATTCTATCTAGGCTTCAATTAATCTGGTTTTAAATAGGCTTCCTTTTTACTATTTCCATCATTAAATAGGCTTTCTTTTTACTATTTCCATCATTTTTGTAAAGATCCTTCTTTTGAAATCAAATGTTGCAGTTTTGGACTTTGGGGGTATCTTTCCATGGACTTGAATGCTGAATTTTATAGCATTGTGGTCACTGTTCTCAATTGGTGCAATAACCTCTACATTTCACACCAGGTCTTGAGGCCTGCTCAGAATCACATCCAAGATCACTACCCCTCTGGTTGGCTCTGTGACCAGCTGTTCCAGTGCACAGTTGTTTATGATGTGTAAGAATCTTATTTGATTCTATGCCCTCTTTGATGTACAATGCAACACCACTACCAACACATCCCTCCCTGTCCTACCATTCCACCATGTTTCTGAAATACCTACTATTATTTAAATTGTCATTGCACACCAAGCCCTCCAGCTCCCCCATCTTGGCTTGGAGACTTCTAACATAGCATATAGATACCTATAATGCGTTTCCCTGTCCAGTAACTCTTGCCTCTCTCAGCCCCTTAGTCACCACATATGGCCCTCAGTTGCCATCCTACCCTCACTCCCAAGTTCAATTACGGTCCTCTCAATATTACCCTGAGTGTTTCAGCAATCATTCCTTTGGGCTCACTTGTCCCAAACCAGAGGCTCCCCAGCTCCTGTGGTCTTCCCCCTTGGGATTAGTTTAAAAGCTGCTCTGGCACCTTTTTGATATTAATTGCCAGCAGCCTGGTTCCCTTTTGGTTTAAATGAAGCCCATCTCTTTTGTCCCAGAAACTTTTCCAGTTCCTAACAAATCTAAACCCTTCCTCCCACCACCACTTTCTCATCCATGCTTTGAGACCCCTGATCCGTGCCTGGCTAGCTGGCCCTGCATGTGGAACCAGCAACACTTCTGAGAATGCTATCTTTGAGGACCTGGCATTTGACTTTCTGCCTAGTAACCTTAATTTTTCCTCCAGGACCACATGATTACATTTCCCAATGTCATTGGTGCCAACGTGCACCATGACTGCTGACTCCGCCCCAGCACTATCTGTCAACCTATCTTGACAACAAGTGATGTCTGCAACTTTTGCACCAGGCAGGCAAGTCACCATGCAGTCAAAATCCCTGTCACAGACCTCACTGCCTATATTCCTAATGATGGGATCACCCTTTACAAGAAGCCCACCTACCCCCCCAACCCTCCCTTAGAAGTTACTCCTTCCTTGGGCAGGGGTCCCTTCTAAGGGATCACATCCCTCCTCCTCAGACAGATGCCCTCGGAGCTCAAGACTCTCACTCTCCATAACAGCAGCAACAGGTGTATCTAACCCAACCGTGTGCGAGGCGAGTGCTCCATGCGGTCATGCGAAGCCTCCAAGCTTCGGTCCGGGAGACAATGGCCCGAGCGGATTCTAGCCCACACCAACCAGAGGGCTAGGTTCCTGGTCGGGACCTATGGAACTCTCGGCCACTGTATATATCCTATCATGGAGTGGGGGAGGGTGTTCTTGGGAGTGGGTTTACTGAGCATATAAGCCGGCCTGCGAGCCGGGGTTCCTTGTCTTGTTCTGCACCTATAATAAAGTATGAGAGCTGAAATCACTTGCCAGTCTCAGTACTTCTCAACAGGAGTGGAATTGTTCTGGTACATCCCCGAGGGTGTCTCCAGGTTGGCAGCCCCAAGCTCAAGGGAACAAACCTACTTCCTCAGAGCCATGAGTCCCCTGCAGTGAGCACATACCCATGACTTCCTATCCTGTGAGTAGATAATCATACATATGGCACTCTCTGCAAAAAAAACCCTGGATGTCTACAGCAACCCTGTTGACTTTCTACCCTCATAACTGGTTAGTCGTGTAAAAGGTACCTTGGAGTGAAATAGGGTGCTTACCTGACCTAGTGCAGATTTCTGTAGCAGGAAAGATACAGCTTTGTGTATCCATTGTGAAGAACAGCAAGGTATAAATGAAGTAAAGAAAAAAATAAATATGGCTGATGGGCTGATTTAAAAGGGTTGGTAAGTGGGTAGAAAAAAGAAGAGGAAGAAGGGTAAGGGGAGGATACAGGAGCTGCTAGGAACAGGAAAAGAGCAAATAGTATGGGGAAGTGGATGTAGGGGAAAGTGAGGCATCCCTCACATGTCCTCGCAGTTTCCACAGGGTGCAGTTGCACCTGGCCCTATATCTAGCTCCATGCAACTGGGCCCAGTCCAGCAGCTGCAATCATGTAGAGTTTTCCCAGGAGAGGCTGCTAGGGACAGAGAAGGAGGAAAAGGTAAAGACTTAGGGTTGTCAGACACACCGGTCTGGCAGGGTTTACCTACTGGGGGGGGTTCAACTCACCAATGGCCAGGTGGCTGTTGGGGGAAGCCCCACCCCAAGCCCAAACACCTACAACCACCCCACTAGGGCTGCCAAGCTGTGGCGGGGGATCCGCACGTCTTCACAGGATCCCTGCCGCGGGGGACAGCGATACACGTTGCACCGCCGTCGCCAGGATGTGACACTACGCGTCGCTCTGGCAACGGGACTCCAAACAGCCCCGTTGCCAGAGCGACACGTAGCGTCACATCCTGGTGATGGCGGTGCAACACGTATCGCTGTCCCCCGCGGCAGGGATCCTGTGAAGACGTGCGGATCCCCCGCTGCGGCTTGGCAGCCCTACACCCCACTCCCTTCTCTCTTGCTGCTTGGAGACTGGGTGCACGGGGCTGCCGTCTGGAAACATTTAAAGGGACCCCTTTAAGTATTTGCAGCTGGCAGGACTGGGCCCCACGAACCTAATCTCCAAACAGCACTGTCGCTTGGAGATCGGGTGTGCGGGGCCAGCCAGCTGTGAGCACTTAAAGGGACCCCTTTAAGTTTTTGCAGCCAGTGGAACTGGGCCCCATGGACCTGAATTCCAAGCAGCATTGCTTGTCTCATGTTGCATGTGCCCTCGGTTCTAGATTACTTGCTGCAGCTTTGAAGGGGCTGGACAGAGTGCAGGGGGTTGGACTAGATGACCTGCAAGGTCCCTAACTCTAACATTCTATAATTCTATGATTCTATGACTTTGGAAGGACTCCAAGGTGGAGGTCTGATGATACACTCCTGCAATTGTTTAATTGTGAAACACCCACAGCTGATGCAGTGGGGCCTGACACATGCAAAACGTTTACCATTAAAATAAGCAACCACTTATTGGAAGAGGGACGTGGGAGGGGGGAAGCAGCCCAAAGATGGCATTTCAGTCTGTCTCCGGATCATTTGTTGCAACATTATTGGCCTTTAATGTCTTCGATATTGATCTCAAATGTGATACAATGCAGTTATGGGTAATGATGAGTTATGTGTGGTTTCCACTATATGGATGCCGGCTGACAGCAACAACAAATCCTTTGCTAAATGTCAATTTGTCTCATTAGCATTGGCCTGGCTGGTGTCCCACTTAACCGTGGCAGACTTGGCAACATTTAAAAGCAAAGCAAACTTCAAAAGGTTTCTGGGCACTATGAGGAGACAAAGATAGAGCAGCCATTATGCACTCAGTAGCCATTTCCACACAACCTGGGGACTTGGAATCTATTTAGGCAGTGTATTACTCTGGATAGCATCACGAGGAAAATACTGTAACTGGCTGAAAAGTGCTTGAATCTTAGTGCAGATATGATTTAAAGGTCACAGAGCATTTGCTGGCTTTCCATGCACCTGCACAGCTGTGGTTGTAAGGAAAATAGGGATGGACTTTGATTCTACCAAGCAGAGTTTGTTCTAAGGTGCAGCTGGACACATTTTGTGCAGTAGGAAAAACAATTACGCTTTCGGAACTTAGTTTTTGCACAGTTAGGCATGGGAGTTTCCTATGTACCAAATATAGTCATAAGGTGCCTCACGCATACTGGACGCCCCCATCCACTATGCATGAGGCACCTTATGACTATACACTTCTGGGTAGCAGTATGTGCGAACAAGATACACTTCTGGGTAGCAGTGTATGCAAACAAGATCTTGGGGTATGGGTGGACCATAAGTGAAATATGAACAGCCAGTGTGATGCAGCAACAAAAAAAGGCTGATGCGATCTTGGGGTGTATCTACCAGAGGCATAACAGCCAAATTGCAAGATGTTATAGTCCCGCTGTACACTGCATTGGTCAGGCTGTACCTGGAGCATTGTGTGCAGTTCTGGAGGCCTCGCTTCAAAAGGGATGTGGACAGAATGGAGTGGGTGCAGAACTGAGGAGAGTGATGAGGATGATCAGGGGGTCTGGAGACCAAGCCCTGTGAGGAAAGGCTGAGGGACTTGGGAATGTTTAGTCTGGAGAAGAAGAGGCTGAGGGGGGACATGATTGTTCTCTTTAAGTATTTGAAGGGCTGTCACTTAGAGGAGGGCAGGGAGCTGTTCCTGTTGGCAGCAGAGGATAGGACTCGCAATAATGGGTTTAAATTAGGGGTGGGAACATACTGGTTGGATATTAGGAAAAAACTTTTTTACGGTAAGAGTTGTTCAACAGTGGAATCAGCTGCCTAGGGAGGTGGTGAGCTCCCCCTCACTGGCTGGACAAACACTTGTCATGGATGCTCTCTAGGCTGGTCCTGCACTGAGCAGGAGCTGTAATTTTAACTTGATGCAATTCATTCAGCTTTAACCCGAATTATATATTTCAACTCTATTTTTAATTGTCTACATTTTGTAAGCCCCCTTGGGCATTGGGGAAAGGCACATCAATATTTTAAACAGATTGAGAAGCTAGGTTGTTTCAACAGCAAATAGGTAAGAAATGTACAATAAAGATGTGATTTTCTCTGTCGTGTTTCCTCCTTTCTTTTCTTTTGGTTAGGAAAAGCTTTGGCACAGGTGCTGTCAGAGTAGGGCACTGGCTGCTTGCACACCAGGGACTCTGCACTGGAGATTGTTCCATTCTGCTTTTATTGGTTGGGATTATTCTGTTCATACACTGGGACACCCCCTGCTGCCTGATACATTGTGATGTAATTGTGCAGAAGTTATCAATGGATGAGCAAATCATTCCCTTCCTTATAGGACAAAACTGGTGTTTTACTCAGGCTTGAAGGGTCTAGCAGGTGATCGCTTAACTAGGTAGTTAAACCAATAAGTCAATTAAATCATTCATAAACAAACACTGTTTTTTTTAAAAAAATATATCCTATTGTATGGTATACATTTAAGTAGTCCTTTTCGGATTAGCAGCATTTACACACACACATGATTTTGGAAAACACCTGATGCAAGTCTGCTTGGCATTTTTATGCCAAAGTGAACATACCTGGTGTTTGGTTCCTGTCTGATCATCACAATCAAATGCAGCAACTTTGACAGTCAAATGTGTTTGCTGTGAAATGACAGAGGTTTGATTGTCCTGTTTGAATGTGCCCAGGTGAGAAGGAATCTGAATGGCCTTTTCGAATGAGAGCCGGTTCAAAGGAATTTTTGGTCTAAAGGGAATGAAAGGAGCTTTTGCCTAGACTTTAGGTGTGATTCGATCAAGTCATGGTGCCCATGTTGTGTTAGGTTGGGTTGGCTCAACTGGGGTCTTCCACAAAACTGCATACCTCAACTAGAGATAGACATGAATTGGGGAAATGCAGTTCAGTTCCGGTTTTGTGGCTGAACCATGAACTGAACCCTGAAACAGGAGACTCATTTACACCCCATTTACACCCCAAACCAGTTTATATGGTTTGTTGGCCTGCAAGCCCCATTAAAAGGAATCACAGTCCCTTTAAACAAGGTTTACTAAGTGGTAGGGAGCAGCTTGCTCACTGCTGCTCAGCTGTTTCTGGCTGTCTTGTGCAGTCCCTTTAAAGTTTAAAGGGACTGCAAACAGTGTAAAAACAGCTGCATGGTGGGGAGGCACTCCCTGCCATGCACCTGTTTTGTGCTGTCTTCCACAGTCCCTTTAAACTTTAAAGGGACTGCACAAGACAGCCCCAAAAATAGAAGCCAGCAGAAGAGGGGGGGAATCTCCCAAGAAGGAACTTCCCTCCTACCTTCCTGATAGCTATGGCAAGCCCTGGCCAGCAGAAAGGGGGGGGGGATCTCCTGGGAAGCGACTTTCCTTCCACCTTTCTGTTACCCATGGCAAGCCACAGTCAGTAGAAGGGGATGGGGAAGATCTCCCAGTATGGGAGTTCCCCCTTCTTTTCTTCTGGTCATCACAAGCTGCCACCAGCAACAAGTTGGGGGAAGGTCTCCCAGGAAGGGTAATCTTCCCCCCTTCCTTTCCACTGGCTGTGGCAAGCTATCACCAGCAGAAAAGGACTTCACCCCTTCGATTTAAACCCTGTTTTCTGCTCCTTGTGGCTTTTAGTGGCGAGCAGAAAGCAGGGCTATTTAAACCCTTTTTTCTGCTCCCCACAGAAAGCTGCAGGGAGCAGAAAGCAATGGTGGTTTAAATGGCTCAGAGCCATTTGAAACAAACAGCTGAGTGGGAGGGAGCTCCCAGCCACTCAGCTGTTTCTTCTGAAGAGAAGAAAGCAGGGGTAAACCTCTGCTTTCTGCTCTTCATGAACCATCATGAGCCCCCATGAATTGCACCTAGGATTGCCAAGTCACGGCGGGGGATCATGTGTCTTTGCAGAATCTGTGCTGCGGGGACGGCGAGACATGTTGCACCCACTGTCACCAGGACATGACACTATGCGTCGCTCTGGCAACGGGGCTCCAAACAGCCCCATTGCCAGAGCGACGCGTAGCGTCATGTCCTGGCAATGGCGGTGCAACGCATCTCGCCATCCCTGCGACACGGATTCTGCAAAGACATGCAGATCCCCCACCACGATTTGGCGAGATTTGGGAGCCCTAATTGCACCAAAAATCATGGTAATTCATCAAGAACTTTGGCTCAAGAACTTCAGTTTGCAAACCCTCCACAGGCCAAAATTCGTGGTGAACTTTGGTTCACCATCCGGTTCGTGTCCATCCCTAACTTCAGCTCTTTCCTGGATGAGCTAACCATTGTCTTGGAATGACAGTCAGATTCAGTCATGCCATTCTGGATCTGGCAAAGATATAGTGCAGCTAGTGCTTACCAAAATGTTAAGGAGTGATGCCAATAAAATTGAGGCATATTGGTCATGGCAAAACTAGATCCAATGCAGCTGGCAGAGATGTTTCCCACTGCAGGAGCAGCTGTAGATCCTATTTATAATGTTCCCCTATTTAAAGTTGTACTAATTTAAATACTAGGGAAACTATTTCCATTAAAATATTTCTGATGAGTTCACCTAGTGTCTAAAAAGGCAGAGTCATTGTTCTGTGGACTGTATTATAATTCGCCTCCATTATGTACAATTACAATTTCTTCTATAAAAGAACCTCAAATACAGGTTTTAAAAAGGTTAAAAATCAGTGAATATCACAAAGCTGCAAGAGTTACATTCTAATTAATCCTTACCATTTAGAATTTAACTTTCTAATTTTTGTGATGTTGTCCACTGAACAGTATGTGACTTTTGTACTTATACAACACAGAGTTCAAAAAAACTGCATAACACCCAAGGGTAGTTCATGTATCACTTGTTCTCAGTACCATTACATTCCGTGGTAGGAAAATACATCTCTCCCTATAATAATTGAGCTTTCGTCCTGCAACGTTCGATGCGAGCCAACAGTGTTTGGCCACAAGAACTGCCAGTCAGAAGATGCTCACTGGGTTGCCTGGCTGCTTTGCAGAGTCCTGCCCACGTCAGCCCCGGCCAGCGTCTTTGGCTCATGCTGCTCTGGTCCTCGGACAGGACAGGACCATCTGCAGGAAGCTGGGGAGCACTCCGGAGGCCGTGGGGAGAGTTGCTGTTTCCCTCACCGCGTTTTTGCCAATCCCCCTCCCCGCCTCCAACGCCGATGTCCGTCCCCGGGGCCCAGCTGGCCCCGCGAACACTGCTGCAGCATCTGCCGCCATGGCCCCAGCTGGCCCCCGCACTGGGCCCGCCGCTGACTTCGTTGCTGCCAAGCCGTGTGCCCGCATCGCCAGCCGCCACCGTAGCCTCCAGCAGTCCCACGGGTTCTTTTCCTGCAGCTGCCCCTGGCCTTACTAGGCCTCGGGGCAGCCCGGCCTGCTTCGCTGTGAGGGGGGAGGGCAGCAACGGGCCCCACCGCGCCGCTTCTCCCACCCTCCCGGCTTTAGTGGCTTTCGGGGGAGCAGATGAAGGGCAGTGGCAGCCCTAAGCCACCCACCACAACCCCCTTTTCACTGCTCCACCCCCCCTTCACAGGCTTTCAGGGGGAGCAGGTGAGGGGCGGTGGTGCTGAGCCGGCCACCACGGGCCCATTTTTGCCCCTCCACTCCCCCACCTTCACCGACTTTCGGGGGGAGCAGTTGAGGGGCAGCGGTGGCAGCACTGAGCCAGCCACCGCAGGCCCCTTTTTGCCACTTCACCCTGCCACCTTCACAGACGTTCGGGGGGAGCAGGTGAGGGGCGGCGGTGATGGCACTGAGCCAGCCATCGCGGGCCGGTTTTTGCCACTCCACCCCCCCACCACCTTCACAGACGTTCGGAGGGAGCAGGTGAGGGGCGGCGGTGGTGGCACTCAGCCAGCCGCCATGGGCCTGTTTTCACCGCTCCACCCCCTCCACCTTCACAGGCTTTCGGGGGAGCAGGTGAGGGGTGGTGGCAGCGGCGCTGAGCCAGCCACAGCAGCCCATTTTCACAGCTCCACCACTCCACCACCACCCATTTCACAAGCTTTCGGGGGAGCAGGCGAGGGGCGGGGGGTGCCACTGAGCCGGCCCCCTTTTGCAGCTCCCCCTCCCCCCCCACTTCACAGGCTTTCGGGGGAGCAGGCAAGGGGTGGTGGTGGTGGTGCTGAGCCGCCCGCCGTGGGCACGTTTTTGCCGCTGCCCCCCTTCTTCACTCTCTCTTCCTTTCTCCCTATCTCCCTTCATTTTTCCCTCTCTCACTCTTTCTCCCTTCCTCCCCCTCACTTTGACTTCTCCCCCCTTCATCCTCCCTCCCTCCATCTCTGCCTGTCTGTCTTTCTTTCTGACTGTCTGTCTCTGTCTCCCCCAAACACACCCTTTTTCCTTCCTTCCTTCCTTCCTTCCTTCCTTCCTTCCTTCCTTCCTTCCTTCCTTCCTTCCTTCCTTCCTTCCTTCATCTATCTATCTATCTATCTATCTATCTATCTATCTATCTATCTATCTATCTATCTATCTATCTATCTATCTATCTATCTTTCTACCACCCACCCACCCACCCACCCACCCTACCTTTCTAGGGGCCGTTGTCTTCATCCACAATGGGCTTTGCTCCCTAGTATAACTATAATGCTGAGGAAACATGCAAATGTCAGCTCCTTTCATTATATACACAAGAAGCTGCACAGCTGGGCAGCTGTTTGTGTGTATAACAAAAGGTGTATGATACACTTAATCACTCACAATTTAGCCAGAATGAGTCACTTCCTGACAACCCATCTGAAGCCAGATCTGGACTGACCAATCAGAAAAGGAGAGCATGGCTGGCTCATCATAAATCCCTTCCTGATCCAACACTCTAACTTCTTATGAACCACCCCCCTACCCATTTTACAGAAGTGAATAAAATGTTTGCTGTCGACTCATCCTCCTTCTTTTAAAAGACATTACAGGTGCAATGCTTAGGGTTGCCAGCTTCCAGATGGGGCTTGGAGATCTCCTCATTACAACTGATTTCCAGA
The DNA here is from genome assembly GCF_001447785.1 of Gekko japonicus. Taxonomy (NCBI): domain Eukaryota; kingdom Metazoa; phylum Chordata; class Lepidosauria; order Squamata; family Gekkonidae; genus Gekko; species Gekko japonicus. The sequence continues at coordinate 129,737 of NW_015165242.1, read as the reverse complement.
TGACATAGATCAGTTCTCCTGAAGAGAATGCCTGCTTTGGAGGATGGACTGGATGGCCTGATACCCTACTGAGGTCCCTCCCCTCCCCAAACCCAGCCCTCCCCAGGTTCCACTCCCAGAATCTCCAGGAATTTCCCAACCCAGAGTCAACAACCCTATTCCATAAACTCAAGGAACTCTTGCCTGAAGTGGCACGTGCATGGCCATGCCCAAGTCACCAACTTTTATGTTTACCCTGTGAAAAATGACGACCATCCGCACAGTGGTCCTGATCAGCCAAAGAACAGAGGCCGGCAGCGAGCACACACAGACGTGCGCTCGGTCCAAGTCTGAAGGAGTCGCAACAGCCAGGAAGTTGCAACAACAATCAAGGACCAGCGCCAGGAGGACGTCGGCGGATGAACTCCTGCAGACAACAACGACTCGCTACAAGGGTGCCTGGTAGGCTAGTCACTCTCCCCCTTGTATGTATGTGGCCCTAGGTTAGGATTGGCTTGTGTTGTATGTAATGTGAACCGCT
>NW_015165242.1:106212-128878 GCF_001447785.1 Gekko japonicus | reverse complement strand
ATCTATCTATCTATCTATCTATCTATCTATCTATCTATCTATCTATCTATCTATCTATCTATCTATCTATCTATCTATCTTTCTACCACCCACCCACCCACCCACCCACCCTACCTTTCTAGGGGCCGTTGTCTTCATCCACAACGGGCTTTGCTCCCTAGTATAACTATAATGCTGAGGAAACATGCAAAAAGAAGGATGTGAATGGAACCGTCCTTCTGCCATTCTTGTCCCCTCCCCCAGCAGCTGATATTCAGTAGTATTCAGAAAATGGAGATGTCTTGGCTAATAGCCACTGATAGACCTGCTCTTCATATATTCATCTAATTCCCTTTCAAAGCCAGCTAAACTAGTGGCCATCCAGTAGCAGTGGATTCCATAAATCCATTCTTTTAAGAGTCTTTTCTCATCCCAAGTCTGTTACCAATAATAATAATAGTCATTGGGTGAGTCCAAGTTGTAGTATTATAGGAGAAGGCTACAAATTTCACCCAGTCCACTTTTCCCACACTTTGTAAATGAGGGGTTTGTTTGCCCAGTCCCAGTCAAGCTTCAGAAATTGTCAGCCCAAGAATTATTAACCATCAATATTATTCAGAAATAACAGTCTCTATGCAAAGAATGAATTCCAGGGTATTAGCCCACTTTTCTTTGCCAATTGTCTTATGTTAATTATAGATCTCTGTATTTCATTGTGGAATTGGAAGTTCTACCAACCAGGAAGTAAGAACACGGCTATTATTAACACTGTTTATGAGCCATCACGCTAACCACATCGTACCCAGGCATGCTTTGTGGCCTGACTCAGCCAGTCCCCGAATTTGAAGCAAACCTAGGCAGGAAACCAAAATGGGAGGTTTGCAATGCACATGGTAGGTCACCATTCACAAATACTGGGCTGCATTCGCCTTGGTGTGTCCCAAGATGTGCAAACTGGCTAACGCTTGCAGTGTAGGTGCCACTTAAAACAAAGGTTTGTCTGTCTGGCATGGTTAAAACTGGCCCAAATCAGGTTGGCAGCTCTTCAAGCAAGTTCATCCCACCCTCTGCCACGTTGGCAGTACACACACTCTAAACTTAACTTTTGAACAATGCCTTCTTTTCAGGGTGGAAAACAAACTGAAAACTTGCAGCCCAGTTGTTCTCTCCCTCAGCTCCTTTTGAACCTCTGATTGATCTTCATGTTTGCAGATCCAATCAGATGTTAAAATGACAACAGGGGGGTTCCTCCTAGGGTAACTGATCACGAAAATAGGCCTGAATGAGCTGAGTCGATGCTTCATAGAAATCATTTCTACTAACAGTTTTTGTCTGACGTTACCATTTGTCTGGTAAATTGGTTGCTATTTAGCCATCTGGATTATTGTTTTGCTGTATCAGTTTCTGATTCTTTCCTTTCAGCCAGCTGGTTGGGTGCACCTGGTTTTGCATGTCCCAAACACATAGTTAGACTGTTGAAAAGCAAGAACAAAATTGCCTTTAACGTAGTTCCAAAAAGTTGAAACCTCAGAGTGCTTAGTTATCCTTGTCAGCCTCCCTCCAAGTTACAAATTACACCTTCTGCCAAGCCTGTCAATCCAGAGCTGTCCAATACGCTGGATGGGGCTTCCACTAGCAGACATGGATTTTCAAGGTTGGGGGAAAGGGGGAACCTGACCAGCCTTATAATCAATCTCAGGCAGTTCCACCTGACAAGAAAATCACCAATGCGAGACAATATGCTGCCAAAGGCAGCAGGTAATTGGAGAACAATTCAGAGACAATGCTGGCAGGAAAGCTACTCTGAGCAATTTTCAGGATACCATTTCTGTTTTTCCAATGATCCCGCATAAGACTACAGCTAGCTAAGCACTGAATTTTCCTGAATGGAAACTGTTTTAAATTGCTGTCCAAGACAAAGGATCTGACCCTCGTTCATTGGGATGTATATTGCTCTACTTCCTTTCTAGTAACTTGGATTGAGAATGATTTTGAATTTTTCATCCCTACTGTCGCAGCTGAGAAAAACTCAAATTTTGGTTTGATTTCCTTTTGTGAACTGAACCCACAAGACTTTATTATGCACCATATTCTGTTTCTTTGCATCTATTTTTTCCCATTCAGTGTCTGCATTTTCCAAAGATATTTGTGCATCAATGTCAGCATATTTATATTTTTATACATTTAAATTATGTATATTGCAGATATTGTATTTTAAATCCATACATCAGTACATGAAACAAACAAATCTACATAACCAGTAGTGAAGAGTACATAACTTAAAACGTTGAGAATAATATATAAACAAGCAGAGAACCCAAAAGGACTTGCAGGAGCTTCTCATTCCCTCCCCCAGTTTCCTCTTTCTCTTCTCCTGTAGCCTCTCCTCTTTTCCTGCTTCCTTCTCTCCCTCCAACTAAACTACATTTATCTGCACCCCTGTCTTCAGCTTTCCCTCCTTCCTTCTCTCCTGGGAAAATTGTTCTGGCCACCATGCTGGATCAGGTTCAGTTGTGCAGTGCTGGGTACCAGATGCTCAGTGGGAAACTCACAAGGGATGGCAGGGGGTGCACCTCACTTCCCCCCCCATCCTCCTCCCCACATTATTTCCTCTTTCCCTCCCCCTGGCAGCCCTTATATCCTCACCTTTCTTTCCTTCCTTTTCTCCTTCCAACCACTTACCAACCAACCTTTTATCTGCCACTGTAGCCCAGAGGTGCTGCCTTACTTGCAGGTAGCACTAAATAGCAGGGTACCCCACTTCTAACCTGAACCCAAGACCCACAAAGTCAGGCCAAGGAAGGCACTCCTGGCCTGAAACACAGAGATAGCCAAAAGCTCTGCAAAAGAGTTTAATTTCAGGTGACATAAGACAGCCATCCAAGACAACTTCCAACCTCCCCCTCCATCCAGCAGAGGTATGCATATGAAACAATGAGTTCCACCAGGTAAAGTATCTACATTTCTAAAAGCTATTCAGAGCCCACCTGGCGAATAGCCCTTCTGTCTCCAGAACTCCACCAAGCCCTTTTGTGTGCACCTATGTCTATGTGAGAATCCTTTGTCTCCACAACTTGTCTTTCCTGCTCCATACCTCAGGATACCGAGATAAACCAATCATATATCCAAATGTTTAGCGATCCTTCCTGATGCTAATCAGGGACCCATCTCCCACCTTTTCTCCAAACCTGGGAACCTATTAAACCTGCCCTGGCAGGACTATCAGTAGACATCAAACTCATTCAGCTAGCCCTAGTAGACCCACCCAGCATCTGGCTAATCCCATCAATTCTATTGTGAATCCAGTCTGTACCCCTCTGAAACCCCATTGATCACACCTAGGTTTTGCCCCTCTTGATGCCACACCCCCTGGGACCCCATGATTGGTCCAGGTAATCTTTTGTCTTCACCTGGGACAAGCCCCTCAAGGCTTCCTATTGGTTTGCATTGTATTCCAATTTCAATATCCATCCACACACATGGCCATCAAGGTGTGCACTCAGGATAGCACCCATACTTTGAGTACACCCCCAGAGTCTCTTCTTTGGGCCTTCCCATAGTGCATAATGCTGGCCATTGGTGCTATTCTCTTCAAGGACCTCTGCACATCCGAACAGGTAGTATTACCCCATAACTGACCCCTCTTTTTACTATCAATCACCTCTGCTTTCTTATTTCTATATTGCTTGCTCTTTTTGAATGCTTAGTGTGTTTGTAATTAGGAAAATTCTTCAATAAAATCTATTTTATTTACTCTTCAAATCTGGAGTCTTCCAACTGTACTGGACCTTGGTATAAACTGGTGCGGTCCCTGATACCCCTCTGGCCTCCCCTGCTAATTTCCCCAAAACTGAGGCAGGCCATTGGCAGTAACACCGCCATCTTCAGCTTTATCTATTATTTAGCTATTTCATTTATACTCCACCTTTCTTTACAATAAGAACCAATAACAACTTACATCATTCTTATATATTTCATTGTATCATCACAAATTATTATTGTTGTTGTTGTTGTTATGGCTTCTAGCCCTTCCTCCACCACAAGCAGTCTCAGGGCGACTTATAACAAAGCAATAAATACATAATACAGTGCTTAAGATATCACAATTACTAAAATCCAGTATAAATAAAATCCATTAATAACAGACAATAACAGTTGATGGCACCATTCAATCACCCTATCCCATCATCTCCCACCTTAATTCCCCAAGTGTTGCAGGTGGATGGTAGTCGATATTGGGAAAACAGGCAGACAAGGGATAATACAAGTTGACAACATGCACAGCAGTATAGGGGGAGACCAATATAAAGGGATCTCTGCCAACTCAACCGTGGGCTTGGCAGGACATCTCCATCTTGCAGGCCCTGAGGAATTGCATTAAGTCCCACAGGGCCCAGACCTCAATAGGGAGAATATTCCGCCAGGCTGGAGCCAGAGCTAAGGTTCTGGTTCTGGTTGAGGCTAAGCAAACATCCTTAGGGCTGGGGATCACCAGTAGTTCTTGGTCCAACAAGTGAAATGCTTTCTGGGGGACATATTAGGAGTGTGGCAGAATTTTGGTTTAGATGGAGACATGAGAATTTCTGTTTTGTTCCCGAAGAAGCCTGTTCCACTGAGGAACTGCTCTAACTGTCAGGAAATTCTTCCTAATGTTTAGCCAAAACTCTTTTCATTTAATTTCAATCCATTGGTTCTGGTCTGACCTTCTGGGGCAACAGAAAACAACCCTGTACCATCCTCTATATGACAGCCTTTCAAGTACTTAAAGATGGTTATCATATCACCTCTTAGTTGTCTCCTCTCCAGGCTAAACATACCCAGCTTCTTCAACCTTTCCACATAGGACTTGGTCTCCAGACCCCTCACCATCTTCGTTGCCCTCCTCTGGACATGTTCCAGCTTGTCTATATCCTTCTTAAATTGTGGTGCCGAAAACTGAACACAATACTCTGTGTGAGGTCTAACCAGAGCAGAGTAAAGTGATACAATCACTTTGTCCATCACTTCATGTGATCAGGACATTATACTTCTGTTGATACAGTCCAAAATCACATTTGTCTTTTTAGCTACCACGTCACACTGCTGACTCATGTTCAGTGTATGGTCTACTAAGATCCCTAGATCCTTTTCGCACATACTACTGCCAAGACAAGTCTCCCCCAACCTATAATTATGCATTTGATTTTTCCTATCTAAATGCAGAACTTTACATTTATCCCAAATGAAATGCATTTTGTTTGTTTTAGTCCAGTTGTCCAGTCTGTCAAGATCATCCTGTATCCTGGCTCTGTCTTATACTGTATTTTCTACCCCTCCCAATTTAGTATCATCTGCAAATTTAATAAGCATTCCCTCTATTCCTTCATCCATATCATTTATAAAGAACAAAGCAGGACCCAGAACAGATCCTTGAGGCACTCCACTTGTCACTCCTCTCCAAGAGGATGAGGAACCATTAACAAGCACTCTTTGGGTGTGATCTGTCAACCAGTTACAGATCCACCTAACTGTCATAGGACCACATTTTACCAATTTGTCCTCAAGAATATTATGTAGAATCTTATCAAAAGCCTTACTGAAATCGAACTAAACTATGTCTACAGCATTCCCCTGATCCAGCAAGGTAGTAACTTTCTCAAAAAAGGAGATAAGTTTAGTCTGACAAGACTTGTTTTTGAGAAACCCATGTTGGCTCTTAGTAATCAAAGCCACCCTTTCTACAGGCTGAAGGCCTGTCTGTTTATTTGTTCAAAATGTTTTCCAGGTGTAGACATCAAGAAGTTTCCTATCCATGCCAAACAGGCACAGATAGCCAAACAGTTCATAATTGCAACTGGTGATCAGCATGAAAGATGAAAAGGTGGTAAAATGTCATCCCCACTTATTGAACAGAAGCAACAAGTACTAAAGTAGGCCATTTAAAAAGTGTATGAACAGAAGACAGAATTTTAAATTTCTCCTATCAGCCAAAGAATAGGGAATATGCAGGTCTTCCTTCCTATTATCAGTGGGAATGTAGAGTAATGGACTAGAAGGAGATGAGGTTACTGGATCTTCAAGCCATTCCAACCTATGGTAGTCTGGTGATAATTCAGCAGCTTTTGTAAAGCATCCTATTAGAATTAATAGAAAGGGACTGAGCTGAAGAAGCAAGGCATTTGTTTTACAGTTCAAGAAGCAGTTGTTTATAAATAAATAATTAGATAAAGGTGCTGTTGATTTCCAAATAAAAATCAAGAATTTCAGAGTAATGGAAATTTCTCCTAAAACATGCTTAAGTGGAGGCATTTTCAGTCCTGAATGGTCCCATTATATTTTTCACCATGCTGCTGGTTTTGTACCTTCATCATCACTCCTCCAGCCCACCTATTTCATCCTCCTCCTTCCTAGATTAATAATCCCATCTGATCAGTGATCACAGTAAACAAGGAGATGGGAGAATGCTTCACAGACAATCAGGTTTGGCTACATGATGTTTTCACTGAGGGCAAGTAGGAGCAATTGAAAGTGAGGGTAGCTTAAATGAAAAAGCAAAAGTTTTCAATTAATGTGTCGAGTGAAATCATTGGAAAATTGAAGTGTTTTTCAGTACTGCTCAAGAAGTTCAGAAAAAAAATGGGTGAATGATTTCATACCAGCCCCAGTTAAGTGGAGATTGGATTTTTAAAGGCATAGGCCTAGGTTATAGGGATGAACAAATACATCTTCTGCATTTCTTTTTGGTTTTGTTCGTTACTATTTTAAACCATTTTATTTTGCCCATTTTCTTTGCTGGTGTTCCTGGGGTTTTTTTAAAGTTCCCTCTTATACAATTTATATGCAACTGATGCAGAAACCAACATTAGTTTTACCAATAATGTTTCTACTGAGTTTCATTACTGTGTGTGGTCAGGGAAAAAAGCCAACTGCAGTGTCCTTCCTAGCAGGAAGAACCCCAATCTAGTAACAGGAGACCGCCATGGATTTTGGTAGCATTCATACTGGGTTACAGGAAGAATAAAAGAGACAGATTCAGTCTGATGCAGGACAAAGGAATATGATGAAAAGGGGGAAAAAGAAAACAGCACAAGAATTTTATGCTGTGTTTTGCTACACTTTAGGGAAAAGGATGAGATCCTATGGAAGATACACTGAAAGCAGCCATATGTCACAGTGAATGTTTTTCTAAGAACCTTGAAAGACCTTGTAATCAATTGCATTATTCAAGAAAGAGTCTGTTTCAGGTCCCCTGCATCTCAGTAGTATGAGTAGTATATATTGGGAAACTATCAGAGGGCAGTTGTATTGGTCTGCAGTAGAACAGCTGGATTTTAATCCAGTAGCACCTTAGAGACCATGAACATTTTTGGGGTGTGGGCTTTCAAGAGTTAAAGCCCCTTCATCAGATACATCAAATGAAGTGGGGAGTGGATAAATTATATCCTTCTGGGCAGGAGGCACTGTTTCAAGCCCTGGTCCTCCAAAAGGGTTTCAATGGTCAAGCAAGCCACGGAGCACTTGATGCCACCACTTTTCATTTCCACATGTTTGTAGATATCAGGCAAGCAGGAAGAAGTATGCATATCAGGGAAAACAACAATCCAACACGATTTTCTTCATTTTAATTGTTTCTTACTTGCTGCTAAAATGTATGGAAGAGAAGTTCCTGTTAGGAACTGAGAAACCTTTAGGACTTAGATATTTCATTACATTTCCTCCTGTGTCTTTTCTGAAGATAACATATGCCAGGGTGGCTGTATGTTCACAGTGGGAGTGCTTTACAGCAGAGCTATTATTCCTTAACAGATTGAAAGTGAACCATAATCATACACATGAAGCTGCCTTACACTGAATCAGATCTGAAAAGTACTGAGACTTACTAGTGATTTCAGTTCTCATACTTTATTTCAGTTCAGAATAAGACGAGAGTACCCAGCTCACAGGCTGGTTTATATGTGCACAAACACACAAGTGATTGGTATTTACAGTGGCCATGAGTTCCATAGGCTCTCGGCCAGGAGCCTAGCCTGCTGATAGGTTCCGGCTAGGATCCGCTTGTCCCATTGTTACTGAGAACAAAGCTCGGTCGTTTCGCCTGACCGTGTGGCGAAATGGCCGCACATGCGGTGTGATATGGATACATTACACCCCTCCCCCCTTGGTCCAAAAGACACTCACACACATAGTCCTGCAAGTAGGAAGGGGATTTACAGGCTGTCATAGAGCAGTGAGGTGTGGGAACTGGGGCGGAAGGTGACACCGGACCACTCGGCTGCGAGATGGGCTGTGTTGGAGGTTGGGGTGCCGGTAGTGCTGTTTCTCGGGGGCCAGGTTGGATGGTCTGCAGGGGCTTCAAGAGGAACCTCACTTCGCTGGGGCAGGTTGATGGGTAGCTGGGGCGAAGTGGGAGTCTCCAGGGTGTCTGGGTCCTCATAGTCCTCAGGGTCGCGTGGCAGTACCCATCGCTGCAGCTGGTCGATGTGGCGGTGAAATATCTGGCCGTCTTCACTGGAGACGTCGTAGGACCTGGGTCCCCGGACTCTCACCACCCGGGCCGGAATCCATGGCGGGCCTTGCGCATAGTTCCGGGCATAGACCGGGTTCTTGGGGGGGAAACCCTCTGGCCGCCTCAGGTGACTCCGTGGCCAGTTCCTCTTCCGGTGCTCGATCAGGATGGAGGCAGTTCAGCCGGGTCGTCAGGCATCGTCCTAAAAGGAGCTCCACTGGGCTGTGTCCCATTGCAGTGTGGGGCGTCATTCATCAAGTCGCGCTGCTGGAGGCTCTTCTCGATCAACCGGTGCACGTTCGGGAAGTGGCGCACCACACTGCCAAAGACCCGATCCTTTGCCACATCTTGGACTGGGTGAGTCCCATCAGACTGGCCGGCCAGTAACTGGTGGCCCAAGACCGCCCCGACCCCATACGGAGATGCATCGCAGGCCAGAACCACAGGAAGAGGTTCATTGAAATGGGAGAAGACAGAGTTGGAGACAAGAAGGTCCTTTACTGCTTGGAAAGCGGTGGCATGCTCTGGGCCCCAAACCCACGGAGCGTTTTTATCCAGCAGGCGGTGCAGAGGTTCCACCACCATGGCCTTTAGAGGGAGAAAGGAATGGTAAAAATTTAACAGGCCTAAGAAAGCCTGTAATTCAGTCTTGGACATAGGCTGGGGCACCTGTGAGATGGCCGTCGTCTTTTCTTCCGTGGGGTGAATCCCCTGGGCGTCCACGGTGAACCCCAAGAACTCCACCTTAGGGACCCCGAGCAAGCATTTCTCTCGCTTAACCTTCAGGTTAGCCATGTCGAAGCGCTGGAGCACCGCCCGCAGCCGGTCAGCGAAGGTCGAGGCATCCAGGGCCACGATGAGCACATCATCTAGAAACAGCTGCACTCCTGGAATACCTTTTAACAAAGTGTCCATGAATGATTGAAAAATTCCCGGAGCAACCTATACCGCAAACTGGAGCCTATGTACCTTGAAAGCCCCCTTGTGCATTGCTATCGTTTGGGCTTCTGCCCTGGCTGCATCCACCGGCAGCTGCTGATAGGCCTGGGCCAAGTCCAGCTTGCCAAAAACCCGAGCCCCCGCCAGTGTGGCTAACATGTGGCTGACCACCAGTACCGGGTACGTGTGGTCTTGGAGGGCTTTGTTTAATGTGCACTTATAGTCCGCACAAATCCGCACGTCGCCATTTGGCTTGACCGGGGTGACTATTGGGGTCTCCCACCATGCGGAAGCGACGGGCTCTAACACGCCCTGGGCAACCAAGTGATCAAGCTCTGCCTCGATCTTTGGCCGCATCGCAATAGGAGGGTGCCTTGCCTTAACCCGGATGGAACAGATAGCCGAGTTGAGGTCGAGGGAATTGGGGGCTCCTGTGTAGCAGCCGAGAGTGCCATCGAAAACCCTGGGGAACTCATTGCACACAGCCACGAAATTCTCAGCCTGGAGCTGATGAATCCCCCCAATAGTCAGTTCCAGAGGCCTGAACAAGAAAGTCCCAGCAGACTGGAGAGCCTTCCCCACCACTACCACCACCAAGTCCAATTTTCCATGAAAGTCCTAAAACTGCACCATAAACTTGCCCCAGCCCCACACCACCACAGGGTTCTTGTTAAAGTCCCGTAACTTAAGCCCCTGTGGCTTCCGCAGAGGGGGTCCCCCCCATGGGCCTCTGAACTGGAAGTCTCCTCCTAGGCAGAGATGCGAGTCTTTGGCACTAGCCGAAGGGTGAAAGTCAAAGGGCTCTTGGCCTGTGGCTCTTAGCCTGGGGATCAGGCCTGAGGACCCTGCATAACTCTAACTTGCATAACCACTAACCAGTTATGAAGGTACAGAGCCAGCAGGGGAGCAGTGGCTATCCATTGTTTTGCAGAGAGTGCCACATGTACAATTATCTACCCACTGGGTGGAAATTGTGGGTGAGTGCTCATTGCATGGAGCTCATGGCTCTTAGGGAGAAGGTTCACTCCTTTCACTTGGGTGGAGAACTGGGGTTCAAGAACCCCTTCCCTGTCCAAGGCCTCCATCTGAATATCCTTCCTGCTATCCCCCATCATGAAACTGCTGAAGGTTACTTGCCTGAATCCTTCAATGGGGTGACTCCTGGACAGGGCTATGGATGGTCCATTCCCTTGAAGCTAGGGTTGCTGACCTGGAGAAGCTAAGGCAAAAAGAGACGTTGAGGGAAGAGACCCTCAGGGACTTTCCAGAACAATCCCACTCCTGTGCTGACAGCAATTCTGCTGTTGTGGAGTGTGAGAGTCTCAAGGTCGGAAGGTGTCAGTCTGAGGAGGAGACCCTTCTCCCCTTCCTTGGGAGAAGGACCAATATCCTCTCATACCAACAGAGGTCATTTCGGGGGGGAACGTGGGGGAACACAGTTCCCCCGGGTAAGGTGCAGGGGGGCGGGGCACATGACGAGGCCCCGCCCCCTGCTTCCGGCCACCCCGCTTCCGGCCCTCATTCAGCCAGGAGGAGGCAGGAGAAGAGGGAGGGTAAGTTGCTTCCTCCCTGCCTCTCCCCACCCCTGCCTGCCTGGGGCCATGGAGGGCCTTGGCGGGGCTTCCTCACACTCCCGCTGGCCTTGCAGGTCCACCGCCGGGCCCCTGATGTCAGGGGGTGTGGCATATACTAATGAGTTATGCTAATGAGTTCCCCTAGCTCTTTTTCTACGAAATGACCCCTGCATACCAAGGATACTCCTTGGGGCCTGAGATAGTTGATCTACTAACCTGGCATATGTAACCTATCACTAAATTCAGCCACTGTACCAGAAGACTGGAGAGTAGCAAATGTTACACTGATTTTTTTTAAAGGTTCCATAAGGGTACCAGGAAATTACAGGCCAGTCAGCCTAATGTCTGTCCCGGGCAAATTAATAACAACTGTAATAAAAAATAGAGTTGCTAGTCACATAGAGGGACAAAGCCTGCTGAGGGAAAGTCAGCATGACTTCTGCAAAGGGAAGTTCTGCCTCACAATCAGTATTGGGGCCAGTACTATTTAATTTATTCATAAATGATCAGGAACTAAGGGTGAATAGCGTAGTAGTCAAGTTTGCAGATGACACAAAATTATTCAGAATAGTAAAACCAAAGATGACTGTGGCGAGCTCCAAGAGAATCTATGGGTTATAGTGTGGCAAAATAAGTTCAATGTTGGTAAGGTGATACACATTGGGACAAAACATCCCAATTTGAAGCACGAGCTAATGGGTCCTGAACATACTGAGACTGAGAGGGGAAAAGGTCTTGGGGTCATAGTGGATAGCTCAATGTGTGCTGCAGTGGTGAAAAAGGCAAACTCTGTGTTAGGGAAGGGATTATTAACATAAGAACATAAGAGAACCCAATGTTGGATCAGGCCAATGGCCCATCCAGTCCAACATTCTGTCACACAGTGGCCAAAAATACCAGGTGACATCAGGAAGTCCAGGACACTAGAAGCCCTCCCACTGTTCCCCCCCCCGAGTACCAAAAATATAGTACATCACTTGCCCCAGACCAAGAGTTCCTATCTATACCTTGTGGCTAATAGCCACTGATGGGCCTCTGCTCTATATGTTTATCCAATTCCCTCTTGAAGCCGTCGATGCTTGTAGCTGCCATAACCTCCTTTGACAGTGAATTCCATGTGTGAATCACTACTCGGTGAAGAAGTACTTCTTTTTATCTGTTCTAACTCGACTGCTCAGCAATTTCATGGAGTGCCCAAAAGTTCTTGTATTGTGAGAAAGGGAGAAAAGTACCTCTCTCTCTACCTGCTCTATCCCATGCATAATCTTATAGACCTCGATCATGTCACCCACTCAGTCATTGTTTCTCCAAGATAAAGAGCCCCAAGTGCTTTGATCTTTCTTCATAGGGAAAGTGTTCCAATCCTTTTATTATTCTAGTTGCCCTTTTCTGCACTTTTCCCAATGCTATAATATCCTTTTTGAGATGTGGTGACCAGAACTGTACACAGTATTCCAAATGAGGTCACACCATCAATTTATACAGGGGCATTATGATACTTGCTGATTTGTTTTCAATTCTCTTCCTTAAAATCCCCAGCATAGCGTTTCCCTGTTTTATTGCAGTTGCACACTGTCTCAACATTTTCAGTGAGTTATCTACTACGATTCCAAGATCTTTCTATTGGTTAGTCTCCACCAGTTTGGACCCCATCAACATGGCTGGCCACCATGTAAGACAGGATGCTGGACTAGCTGGACTATTGGTCTGATCAGCAGGGCTCTTCTTATGTTGTTTGTTGTTGTTGTTAGCCATTCAGTCATGTCTGACTCTTGGTGACTCTATGGGCCAGCTCTCTCCATGTTTTCCGATCTTGTACTGTTTCTTTGAGTAGTTCCATGTTCAAGCTAGTGTCAACTTTTATGGTGTTTAGCCACCATGTACTTTGGCCGCCTGGTTTCTTTTTGCTGCTAACCAATCCAAGCATAATTGCTTTTTCTAGTGAGTTCTTCAGCATGACATGGCCAAAATTAATCAGTCACAGTTTCAGGATTTTTCCTTCCAATGACATGTCTGATTTTATGCGCTCCAATACTTGCCTGCTTGTCACGTTTGCTGTCCAAGGAATGCGCAGGAGTCTTCTCCAGCACCACAGCTCAAATGAGTCGATTTTCCTTCTGCCTTGCTTCTTCATGGTCCAACTTTCGCAGCCATAGGTTGCTATGGGGAACACAGTAGGACAGACTAATCTGCATTTGGTTGCTAGGCTGATGTCCTTGCTCTTCCATATTCGATTCATGCTCATCATTGCTGTGCAACCCAGCATGATTCGACATTTTTTTTCTGTACTGCGTTTGCCGTTTTGGTTGATCTATGATCCTAAAAAATGTTATTAGTGTACTTCAATTGCCAACCATCAGTAATTTTTCTGGCTCATTAAATATTTTTCCTCAGTTTGGGTAGAAGTGATTTTGTTGAATAAACCTGTTATTTTAAAAATCCAACAGGCTCCACTCACCAAACCCTATCCCTGGCTCTACTCATTGATTTACTCTTGATTTTGATCACTGACCCACTCCACACTCTGGCCACTTAGGTATTTTTTTAAATGATAATTTGACACTTTTGCTACTGTTTTCTAGATCCATTGTTGAACACTTTGTCATAATAGTGGCTAGGGGTGTGTAAAAAAAAAATTCGGTCCATTTGGATTTGGCCGAATCGGGCAGAATCAATTTCGGCTGGCAGTAAGACCCCCACATGTCAGTTTTGTCAGTAGGAGCCAATTTGGGAGTCTTTTGGCAAGCCGAATGTCAATTTCAGCCCCATTATATCCTATCGGCCATTGCAGTCAATGGCAAAAAATAGGGTATATTCTGGGGGCTGGAGGAAAGGGGGCTTGAGGGAGAGACTCCAAACTCACAGGGTAGCTTCTGGAGCCTCTCCCCAAGATACCAACTAAGTTTCAAGAGCATTGGGCCAGGGGTCCAAATCTATGGGCCCTCAAATAGGTTGCCCCTATCCCCTCAATTGTTCTCTATGGTAGGGGGAAAAGTTACTTTTTTCCCACCATAGAGAACAATGGAGGGGATAGGGGCAACCTGTTTGGGGGCCTGTAGTATTGGACCCCCTGATCCAATGTTCTACATAATGGAATCTGCAAATAGGATGTTGAGAATGCCTTCACCAGGTGACTGAAACACTTTGTTGCCCTTTTGTCCTATTAAAAGAAAGAAGCTAGAGGATACAAGACCAATTTTTCTTTATGCAATCCTTAACAGATTTTTTAAGTCAAAAACAAGGTTGTATATTCTGGAGCGCCATCTTCTGGCAAGTTCTCTAACAAGTGACTTCACTCCCACCCTGCTAACCTCATTTATTCAAGTTGCCTGGAGGGCATTCAGATAGACTGGAAAATGTGAGATCCTGCCACACAGAATTTCTTATCACTTGAAGGACAAAGGAGTCGACCATAAATTTTGGATAATTGTTTGACAGTTCTGTAACGAGAGCTCCCCTCCATGCAGACACTGACTATTCTTTTCAAAATCCCTACATACCCAGTAAAGGAAACATACAGAAGCCAGTTGTATTTGCACACCAAAAAGAAATACATCAAGATGGGTGAGGTCCATCAATTTTCTGTAAAGGCAATAATCTGTTTTGTCATTTGTAAGTGAGCATTATCGAAGTTAGGAGAGCAGCGGAAACTGGAATCCGTTATCCCGATTCAATGATAACTGGTATAAAACAGAGCACTGATACAAACATGGAGCTCCAGCATGCTAAGAGTTTCTGCTTTCACTTCAGTAGAAGGTTCAGCTTCCTGCCTTTCACACATGGCACTTCTCTACTTTTCAAGTGAATGAGATCACTTTCTTATGCAGCAACTCACTGCATGCTTTGGAGCTCAGGTAGAAGAGATCAAAACTGTTGTGTCCTTTGGCATGAGCTCTCAATTAGATGACTGCACTGCAATTGGTATGGCCAGCTTAGATATTCTCAAAAAATTATCTGAAAGCCAGATATAGTCCAAGAATTCCATTTTTCAAAAATCTTCATATGTTATGAAAAGGCATCTTAAATTGCTGCTTTTGCTTCCTTAGGGCAGATATCTCATCAGGACCTTAGGCAACCATGGTGAGATTCATCTCAGAATTCTGAGCTGCTATGCCTCTGCATGCTTGAATCTTAGGAAAGTATAATTCCAAAAGAGACTGATTCCCCCCACACACCTTTTTTTTTCCCCTCATGCTTTTACTTCTCTCATTTGTATTGAATTCTACATTGAGACAGTAGGCATCTCTGCCTCTTTAATCTTCTTCTTTGAATTCATTTGAGATGTGATAGATCCAGTTTGCATTTAAGAAGGTGTCATTGGAACCATGATAATGCATTTCAAATGGCAAAAGTTTGCATCTTAATTGATTACCCATGATGCTTTCAGGCCAAGTCCTTGGCTACTAATAAAGCTTCAAGGGATGTAATGGGGGGGAGAGGAAGAAGCCACTGAAGAGTTTAAAAGGGATTTGTGATAATTCCTCCAAGATGTCCCTCTGTGATGTTTCCCAGTCAATAGGAGATTAGATCGGAGAGTAGATTTAAACAAAGTGTTGGCTCATCACAGCCACTATTAATCCTCTTCTATTCATTCCCACAATAGGCATTAATGTGGGAACAAAACACACATATAAATGCATGCGTATGCACAGCCCTGCAGAAAACTTTTCAGTCCACCCCCCATTTTGTTAATTTTATAAGCACATCAGGAGGAGCTGAAAAGATCTAAGCTTTTATGGTCTCTTTGTTCCACAAAAGGGTAGTCATCAAGGGGGATTCAAAATGTCAAGCTTCAAGTCAATGCAATTCTGTACAACAGACCAAAGTTCCATTGCATTCAGAGAAGTTTTGAATTTGTTTTAATATCCATGCTCTAGAGGACATAGACACAAATCTGTGAGCACTAGAAACTTCTGGAGTTATCATAATGCCGAGATCCAATCTTCTGATGCAAAGTTATATAAGGAAAGCTAATACTAGTAGATCAAGATGGGTAACCATGTTAGTCTGTATGTAGCAGCAGAAAAGAGTAAAAGTCCAGTAGCACCTTAAAGACTAATAAAATTTGGGGTAGGAACAGGCCTGCTTTGACTTGCAGAACCTGCTCTGCCCACCCCTCCTTGGTGTTGCCAACTCCTGGAGGGGTTTACCACATCTTTCCACTAGGGTACTCACTGCCACCACCTGTTCGTTTTAGGGATTACCCACTGGGATAAACAGGAATCCTAGTTCCCCTTCCTAAGGCCTTGCCTTGGTGTCTCCCACTACCCAGAGACTGGTTACCACAAGGTCCAAAGGCTGCTTTCAGGCTCCCCTGGAGAGATAGCCACGTGCACACTGATCTCTTCCCTCCTACCTGGGGGCCCCTTCTTCAATAGTATGCCCGAGACAGTGGAGGATCTCTGTGGTACAGAGACTTATGACCAACGTCCAAAGTTAAAAAGTGTTTATTAAAATGAAAATGTTTACAAGTATACTTAAGCACAGCAGTAGATCAGCAAATGGATTTCAAAAGAAAATTGGTCATAAACACAATCCCTTTTCCCTGTTGTATACATACCCTAACTGATGTTAAAATAGGGCAGGCCCTAATAAGCTTTAAACATTACAAGGTTCCTCTCTATGTTCCATTACCTTGGAGGCAGCATAGTCAGAAAAAGGACTGCAGAAGAGCGGGAAATAGGAGTCCCATCAGACTGTGTGAGAATGTGCATTCATTAAACACTGCTGATTACACTGTACTGTACTGTTTGAATATATGAGACCTGACAAACAGGCTCAAATAGTTATCTAACAGGTGAACAAAAAAATAGCTCCCTGTTTGCTACTGGCAAACAGATCACAAGCTAAATATTTATTTATTTATATTTATTTATTATTTCTATTTGTATCCCACCTTGCCGGGCATGCTGGCTCAAGGTGGCTAACAGAGTTAAAATAATGTAAACTATACAGAGTTAAAACGATTAATAAATACAATACCAAGTTAAAACAGCAACAGTTTACAAGTAAAACCGACATATGATGGCAATAATCCAAATCACACCCAATGATAGGAGTAGCATCCAGTGAGGTCTCAGGCCAGAAGATGTTCCAAGGCACATTCATCAGTGGTGGCTCCTAATCAAAAGCCTGGTGGAAGAGCTCTGTTTTACAGGCCCTGCAGAACTGTAAAAGGTCCCACAGGGCCCTGATGTCCTCTGGGAGCTCATTCCACCAGTATGGGGCTGCCACTGAGAAAGCCCTGGCTCTGATGATATTCAGCCTGGCTTCTTTCAGACCAAGGAGGGTCAAACGATGTTGCAGCCTTGACCTCTGGGGCACATATGGGGAAAGTAGGCAGGCCCCTGACCATATAGGGCTTTAAAGGTTAAAACCAGCACCTTCAACCGAATCCGGTACACTATAAGCAGCCAGTGCAGTGTCCTCAACACAGGCTGGATGTGGTCCCATATAGAGAGACCCATCAACAGCCTGGCTGTGGCATTCTGCACTAGCTGCAGCCTCCAGATCTGGGACAAGGGCAGCCCCATGTAGAGAGCATTGCAGTAGTCTAATCTCGAGGTGACCATTGCATGGATCACTGTTGCTAGGTCATTGCATTTGAGGAAGAGAACCAACTGCCTAATCAGCCATAGGTGGTAAAAGGTCACCTTGGCAGTGGCTGCTACCTGGGCCTCCATTGTTAAGGAGGCATCCAGGAGCACTCCCAGACTCCTAACCCTCAGCGCTGGCACCAATGGCGCCCCACCGAAGGTTGGTAGTGGGATCCCTACCTCCGACCCACTCCGACTCAAGCACAGGACCTCCGTCTTCATTGGATTCAGTTTCAATCGAATCTAAGCCAGCCCGCCACATCCTGAAGCACGTGCTCCAGGTCATCTGGGTTGGAGTCAGACCGGCCGCCCAACAACAGATATAGCTGGGTGTCATCAGCGTACTGATGACACCCCAGCCTGTGCCTCCAGGCAATCTGGGCAAGGGGGTGCATGTAGATGTTAAACAACATCGTGGATAGCACCACCCCTTGAGGCACCCCGCATGACAGCAGGTGCCTCTGGGACGTCTGCTCCCCTAACACCACCCTCTGTCCCTGACCCCGGAGAAAGGAGACAAGCCATTGCAAGGCAAGCCCTTGGATTCCAGTGTCAGCAAGGCAGTGAATCAGTAACTGGTGGCCCCTTGGGGGACTCCACGAACCAGTGGGTGCCTTTGGGACTGCTTCTCCCCAAGTGCCACCCTTTGTCCCCAACCCCGGAGAAAGGAGACAAGCCATTGCAAGGCAAGCCCTTGGATTCCAGTGTCAGCAAGGCAGTGAATCAGTAACTGGTGGTTGACGGTGTCAAATGCTGCTGACAGATCCAACAACACCAGTACCGCCGTACTGCCTCAATCCAGATGCCTTCGGAGGTTGTCTGTGAGAGCGACCAGTACCGTCTCCATCCCATGACCCGGCTGGAAGCCAGACTGGAATGGGTCCAGCATGGAAGTGTCATCCATAAAGCTCTGCAACTGAATCGCCACCACTCTCTCCAGTACTTTGCCCAAATAGGGCAAATTGGAAACCAGCCAATAGTTGACCAATTCAGCTGGGTCCAGTGATGTTTTTTTCAGGAGAGGGCGGACCATCACTTCCTTGAGTGCCCCCAGGAACAGCCCCTCATTGAAGGACTTGTTGATAATGTCCCTGAGGGCACCTCGTAACCCCTCATGACCAGCTTTTATAAGGCATGAAGGGCATGGATCAAGGCTGCACATGGTTGGGCGTACCATTGAGAGCAATCTGTTGATTTGCTCAAGACTGAATGGACTAAAATAATCCAGAATGGAACTAGAAGACGTGCATGGAGCCTCGAGTTCGCTCACTGTCTCAACTGTGGCCAAGAGATTGCGGTGGAACAGCAGGACTTTATCTTCAAAATAGCTCGCAAAAGCCTTGCAGCCAATATCCAATTCCCTATCGTTTGGCCTGCCCTGTGGCAGCTCTGTTATTGACCGAATAGTTCTAAATAATTGTGCAGGGCATGAGCTAGCAGACGCAAACGCAGACGCACAGAATTGTTTCTTCGCAGCTTTGACTGCCGTCTCATAGGATCTCATAAATGTCCTATATGATGCTCTTGATGCTTGGTCACAGGTGCACCGTCACCATCTCTCTAGTCGTCTGAGCCCTCATTTCATTTGCCACAGCTCCTCAGCAAACCAAGCAGCCTGCTTAGAGCGAGGGTGCAGAGGGCGTTGGGGGCGATCTCTTCGATGGCTGCCGAGAGCCGGTCGTGCCAGTCCTCGACAAGCTCATCTAATGATCTGCCAGGGGGCATGGGATCCTACAGAGCTATTTGGAATCGCTGAGAGTCCATTTGGCTCTGGAGGTGAGCCAAAATATGCTCGCCACTCAAACAGGGTCGGAGGGACACATTCACATGGGCCTTCGGGGCATGGTGATCCAACCATGGCACCGCCAAGGCAGTAATCTGGTCCACTGTAACCCCCGCTGTGAAGATCAAGTCAAGTGTATGCCCGGCCTGGTGTGTGGGAGCCATTACATATTGGGTGAGTCCTAATGCCGCCATGGACGACACCAAGTCCATCACCGGTACAGAGGTCGTATCATCAGCGTGGACATTGAAGTCACCCAAGACTATCAGTCTAGGGAACTCCAATGCCCAGCCAGACACAGCCTCAACCACAGATGGCAGGCTGTCAGCTGGTGCGTTAGGTGGTCGGTACACCAACCAGATAGCCAAACTCTCCCCGGCTTCCCACACCAGGCCCGAGCACTCGATGCCCGCAAGCTTCAACAGCAGGAGCGCCCTGTAGGAGTAAGCCTCCTGAATGAACAGCACCACTCCTCCCCCCCGCCCCTCAGTCCGTGATTGGTGAAGGACTGCAAACCTGGGTGGAGCCAACTGGGAGAGAGCTACCGTCTCCCCATCTCACACCCAGGTTTCAGTCCAAATGGGTGAATATTCGACCATCCTTATTTATAAACATGCCTACCATTGTACCTCCTTAATCAATAGAGTCCCATTTTTATGGATATAATTATCTTAGTGGTAGAGCATACCAGGGATGTGTAGTTTTGTATTTTCTTTTTGGTTGTGTTTCCAAAATGTAATTTATTTCATTTTCGTTAAATTTGTTTTTGCATGTATTTTTTTTCAGATTCCATTAGTTTCAATTCTTTTCCACCCATACAGTGGGGATAAAATTCTTGAGGACTGTACCCTTTCTACCAGCTTTCAGGTGCATGGAAGCAAAGGTACTGGTTTTATAAGAAATCAAAATGACATCTTCCAGAGCAAGCAGAGATAGATATTTGCCAGTCCCAGAAGGCAGCTAGTATTACAAATCATACAGAGGAAGACATTTAGCACCAAGAAAAGCTGGCAGAGTTACAAAGTCTCTGCTATCACATTGGAGTTCCCCAGGCTATTGGTCATGGGTGACTTTAGCTTCCATGCAAAGCCGATGGCTCAGGACGTTATGGATGCCATAACAACTATATGACTGTCCCAAAGGTCACCAATCTGACACATATAGTAGCTTGGTTTTCGCTGCTGGACATAGTGATCTGAAAGTGGAGGAGATTTCTGTTGCTTCTTTGTCATTGACAGATATTTGGTCTTATGGAAATGCCAGTCATCTGCAGTCATGGAGGCAGTTAGATTATTCCACATTTAGAGACTATTAGATCTAGGGCTCCCTTAGGTGCAACATATCAGATATGCAGTTCTGTCAGCTCCATAGTTGATCTCTGGAATGCAGAAGTTATTTCTTGCTGGAGACACAATGTTTCTAATTGACCTCTCCCACAAAATAGAGCCTTTTTAGCTCCATAGCATTCTGAGGAGCTTGGGCTGCCTATGAAACTTTGGGAGGATATCAGAAAAGATAACCCCAACTGTTCATAAACACAAAAATCCATTTTAGAGCATCTTCTGTGGCAGTGATGTTGAAGAACAAGCATATCTTCACGAAGGATGAGGATGAAGTTATTTCATACCAAGGACAGGAGCCCTGTTTGTAAGTTTTAGTGAATGCACATTTAACCTGTATGTATATGTTGTAAGAAAGAGCCTAATCACATAAATCTGGGGATCAAATAACATGTTCAGTTGCATATTCATTGAATTATTCAACATATAAAGAAAAATAAAGTGTACAGTCTGTATGGATTGTATGTATGTTCACGGTAACTTGTGAGCAAGGCTGAGGACAAAGTGCTTGCTGAGATTCAACCTTAAGCTTATCTGCTTGATATTTATCTCTCCTGGTTAATTAAAGGGTATTGTAAATTCCTCTTTAAGGGAGGGATGATTCCAGTATCTTGAAGGACAAAGTTCTTAGGTATCTTCTAAAGAAAGCTTTCCTAAATTATAAGGATTACTAGTGGTGTAGGGGGGCGGCTCACTGGTAGAGCAAGAGAGGACTCTAAATTCAATCCCTGCCATCTCCAGTTAAAACGATATGGTAGGAGGTGATGTGAAAGACCTTTGCCTGTGATCCTAGAGAGCTGCTGCCAGGCAGAGTAGACAGTGTTGACCTTGATAACCAATGGCTTGATTTAGTATAAGGCAGCTTCTTGTGTTCATGTGACTGTTCAAAACTATCAGTTGCAAAATTTCTCTTCTGTGTAAAATACTTGAACAAATGGTGGCCATTCAAATGCAAGCATTCCATGGATGAAACTAAATTTCTAGACCCATTTCAATCAGATATCAGACTTGGATTGGGCACAAAAAAAAATGCCTTGGTCATTCTGACCACGGATGTGTCCTGGGAAAGAGACAGAGAGAGCTACCCTGTAGATTCTCTTAGATTTCTCAGTGGCTCTTACTATGATGAACCATGATTTCTGTCCAGACTGCAAAGGGATAGTCATTTCAGTCTGTTGTGGCAAGATAAAATAACAGTGGTATCCCCTGTTGCAATCTTCCCTATCATAAGGAGTCCCAGTTTGATCTCCAGATATCTGAAGAAGTAAGCTGTGACTCATGAAAGCAAGGCGCCCCTAAATACCAGTTCATTATAGGGATTGTGGTGGAATACTACCAGTGACCTGCAGCTCCTGTTCCATCTTGTCTGGGCACCAGTGGCCATCGGAGTCTCCACCTACCAACATGCTACTCTGCGGCTTTCCTGACTTTGGAGGGTATTTTTTCTCTCCCTTTTTTTGATACACCCACTGCCACCACCTGGCCTTTGTAGGAATTACCCACTGAGAGGGCCAGAGCTCTCCCATTCCCTTCCCTGTGTTGCCATTCTAAGTCTCCTCCTCATGTTGGCATCTCCCACTACCCAGTGTCTGGGTACCATGGAAACAGTTTACTGCACTTACACATCCTTGGAGGATTAGCAGCTTGTCAACTGACTACCCATCCCTTCTCCTGGTGCCCATTTTCAATAGTGTGTTCAAGCAGTGGGAGTCTATGTGTTACAGAGAACAACCACCAGCACCAAAAATGATAGACTTATTTAAAAGAAAATGCCCACACACATACTCTAAGCACAGCAACAGATTGAGCAGGTGATCCCAAAATAAAGTTGTAAAAATGCGGTTCCTCTGTCCCTCAATCTGCCCTAGCTGATTTTGTTCTAAGCCACACTCTTTAACTTAAAAGTTACAATGCCCTATTACCTTGGTGTCTTTGTTGCAGGCAGCCAGCCTTCTCCAGCTGGCAATGGT
>NW_015165242.1:98061-106171 GCF_001447785.1 Gekko japonicus | reverse complement strand
ATTAGGCAAAGAAACCTTTCCCCTCTGTGCCAAGAGGTATTATTTATCTATGTTTGCCCCTCTGTGGGTCAAAGAAGCCTTTCCTGAAATCTCCATGGAGAGTCAAATCTCCCAAATCTGTCTTCCCTGCTAGGTGATCACCACCAACACCACCAATCTTGCAAGCTACACATGCATTTGCAAGCTGCAAATGCATGGCAGTGATTGGCTGAAACTGGCCTCCTCCACCCCTCCTCCTCCCTGGAACCAGGGAAGAGACGGAAAAAGGCCAGTTTAGGCAGGAAAGACAGCAAGAGGTTCTTGCTGCCTTTCCCTGGCCATTTTTCGGGCAGCCGAAAGACTGCCAGAAGCCGCCAAATCATTTGGCGACTTTCTTTTGGCTGTCCGAATCAAACCAGAAAATCTGATTCAGCCAG
The DNA here is from genome assembly GCF_001447785.1 of Gekko japonicus. Classification (NCBI taxonomy): domain Eukaryota; kingdom Metazoa; phylum Chordata; class Lepidosauria; order Squamata; family Gekkonidae; genus Gekko; species Gekko japonicus. Next base: position 105,755 of record NW_015165242.1, on the reverse strand, counting down.
CGGCTAGCCAAAAGGGGGCCAAATCAGCGGCTTTCGGCCACTGATTTGGTTCGGCCGAGCCAAATGCACACCCCTAGTCTCCACCCATACCATCTCATTGTTTTCAGCCTGGGAGGCTATTAGTATTTCTAAAGCTTGACTGAGTGCAGCTGAAGGAACAATTGACTTGATCCTCCCCCCCCCCCAATTCTCTGCCAAGACAAAAGTTTTTAAAACTAAAAGTGAAGGTTTTGTACAGTCCAAACCTCCAAAGTAAAATACATTTCTCCTCAGAAATACCATCAATTTTCGCAGACCCACTATTTTGTCGCAAATATTGCCATTTTGTTTTTGTTTTTCAAGTGCTGTGTTATCACACAGACCATTAGGCACCATTTTCTATTTCCTCGTGCTGAATTCTGCCTGTTTAATTTTGCATAATTTTCAGCATTATTTTGTCTTCAAATCATGTATAAATGGCATAAACAAATGAATCAGCAACATCAGGGCTCACAATGACAGCATGTGGAAATAAAGCAAAAAAGCCCCCAAAGGACATATACATAAACCTCTAGTTGTTAAGGGACAAAAGACATAAGAACGTAAGAGACACCAATGTTGGATCAGGCCAAAGGCCCATCCAGTCCAACACTCTGTATCACAAAGTGGCCAGAAATACCAGTGCCATCAGGAGGTCCACCAGTGGGGCCAGGACATTAGAAGCCCTCCCACTGTTGACCCCCCCCAAGCACCAAGAAGACAGAGCATCACTTGCCCCAGAGCCCCTATCTATACCTTGTGGCTAATAGCCACTGATGGACCTCTGCTCCATATGCTTATCTAATTCCCTTTTGAAGCCGTCCATGCTTGTAGCCGCCACCACTTCCTGTGGCAGTGAATTCCATGTGTTAATCACTCCTTGGGTGAAGAAGTACTTCCTTTTATTCGTTCTAACCCGACCGCTCAGCAATTTCATTGAGTGCCCACGAGTTCTTGTATTGTGAGAAAGGGAGAAAAGTACCTCTTTCTCTACCTGCTCTATCCCATGCATAATCTTATAAACCAGAAACCAGAAGGTTGTCCCCTTGTAGGGATGCTACAGACCTCATGATGAATATGTCTGGCAGGTGAACTTACCTTGTTTATACACACACCCGTATGTATGTATGTATGTATGTATTGTGTGTGTGTGTGTTTGCTTGCCTGGAAGTAATGGTTGACTTCTGGCGACCCCTACTAGGGGCTTGGACATTTTTTGAGAGGTGGCTTGATTAGCCTGCCTCTGCATCCCGCCAGGTCAGCCCTGTTTAGCTTCCGAGATCTGACAAGATTGGGCTTGCCTGGGCTATCCAGATCAGGGTGTGAACATACCACGTTGGACAGCCAGATCACTTATGAACCATACTTTGGTTCTTCTTGCCTCACCCCCATCTAACTGAAACAGCCACTGAACACTACCATAGCTGTGGTGTTGGGGTTTCATTTTTTTGCAGGCAGTTTTGTATCTGCACAGTAGATTAAACTGATTCTCTTCCAAGACAATGGATGGCTAGGTCAGGTAATGAAATGATGTCAGGGGGTAACTATGACTTCCACGAGGCTGTGTGAAAACATGGATACACAAATTAACCCTGATGATAACTCAGCCTTAAGACTTCAACAAAGCAAAGAGGTAAGACTTTTATTTAAGAAATAAAGTGATCATAGTCCTGGCTGACTGACATATCTATTCCCTGTTTGTTTATGTGATTGGCTACCAAGGAGTGTACAGCAACAACAGATCTTTGGGTGAGGCAGTAAACTAGGACTTCCAAGTGACTATGGCAATGCATGAAATATTGCTGGTTGCACTGTTTGAATACGTGAAAAGTAACCCAATGAACAGGCTCAAGCTGCTAGCAAACAGCTCAACTGCTTGATGAAATATCAGTTTCCTGCTGGCAACCTGTACGCAGAACATGAGGTGAACCAATAAGTATTTGAGCATGCCAGATCCTTTCATACCGGGTTTAAGCATCAGCTGACCACTGCTGGAAACAGAATGCTGAACTGGATGGAATTTTCATCCCACCCAGCCAAGCTTTGCTTACATTCTTAAGCTGCTTGAAGCAGTTCACTGAAGCTGCTTTTAAGAAACGCTGCCCTGCAAAGGCTACATTAAAAAAAACCTGCCATCTGCTAAAGAATTATCCATGCTTCCTGACTTTGTTTCTCTCCATTGAAAGTGCAAAGTACTAGGGCTTGTCTGTTGAGAAACTATGCTAATTACTCTGTTGCCAGAAACATACGTGTTCACTTTCCTTGAAATTAAACTGTCATGTAAACCTGGCTCTTGGGATCTGTGGTGAGTCACAACTGAGAACAGTGGGGGCACCAGAGGGAAAGAAGATCACTGCATTCAGACAGTTCCCATCTGTCTAAATACAAGAAAGCAGATTAAGGAGCATCTCTGTTGAAGGGAAAAGACTGATGAATGAACAGGTGGGGGGAACAGGTATTGGATTTTGTTTTGTCATCTGTACTTAAGAACTAAGGTCTATTTTAATTGCAGAATTCATACCTATAAAAATAAGAGATTGTGGGCAAATATGAGAGCCTGGCAGAGGTCACAGTGGCAAGGTAGATGTATGACACTCTCCAAATAGAAGCGGAAGGGAAGAAATATCCCGCTTTGTGCATCTAATCCTAGGGCAAATAAAAGAGCCAATAACAGCACAGCTCTCTGCCTTGCAGCTTTATTGCTCAGGCTGTAAATGTGTCTGCCTTCCATTCTGGCTCCAGCTGCTTTTGACCTTGGATGTCATCGCTTTGAGCTCCGTGTCACAAAGTGAAGGCTACTTAGCAAGAATTGAAACAATGGGAGCCTCAGCCTCGAAGAAAACACATTCTTGCCACAGCAAGTAGGCATCAAATCGCTACACACTTGGAATGATGGCTGAAAGCACTTTGTTTTTCAACAGCATTGCAACCCAGCATGGCCTAAAGAGAAATGTTCAGACAAATCTGAAGGCCCCTGCTTGGGTGAAACAGCCAAGACCTCTGGAAGGAAACACAGATGGAGTTTTGTCTGGACTGACGACAGTTCTTAGGTGGGCTCCAAACTTTCATAATTGCACTTGTTCCATCTGGGTTCTGATGGCTGGAAGAAAAGTCAATTTATAAGTATTTACAATAAATAAACAATACCATGACATTCATAAAGTATGTTCAGTGTTCAAAATGCATCACAAACATTATCACAAAGAATCCTAACAAAAGCCCTGTAATACACACCAATTTTTCCTGGATTAGGTTCAAGGTGCTGGTTATAACCTTTAAAGCCCGAAATGGTCTGGGACTGGCATACCTGAAAGACCACCTGTTCCGAGATAACGCCCCATGCTGCTTGCACTCATCATTGCCCAATTTTTTGTCCAAGCCTGGTCCTCAGGACTGGAATAATGGACAATTTAGGCCGTGGAGAACAAAATGAAGCCAGGCAAAGGCTAACAGGGTTTTGTCAAGAGAACACACTGGTCATTGCAAACACCCTCTTCCAACAACCTAAGAGGCGACTCTAAACATGGACATCACCAGATGGACAACACCAAAATCAGATTGATTATATCATTTGCAGTCAAAGATGGAGAAGCTGTATACACTAAGTAATAACGAGACCAGGAGCTGACTGTGGTTCAGATCATGAGCTACTCATTGAAAAATTCAGCCTTAAACTGTAGAAAGTTGGGAAAACCACTAGGCCATTCAGGTTTGACCTAGATCACATCCCTGATGAATATACAGTGGAGGGGAAGAATCAGTTTAAGGGACTAGATTTGATAGAAAGAGTGCCTGAAAAACTATGGATGGAGATTCGTGCCATTGTACAGGAGGCAGCAATCAGCACCATCCCAAAGAAAAAGAAATGCAAGAAAGCAAAGTGGCTGTCTGATGAGGCTTTACAAATAGCAGAGGAAAGAAGGAAAGCAAAAGGCAAAGGTGAAAAGGAAAGATTTACCCAATTGAATGCAGATTTCCAGAGAACAGCAAGGAGAGATAAGGAGGCCTTCCTAAATGAACAATGCAAAGTAATAGAGGAAAACAATAGAATGGGAAGGACTAGAGATCTCTTCAAGAAAATTGGAGAAATCAAGGGAACGTTCCATGCAAAACTGGCCATGATAAAGGACAAAAACAGTAGGGACCTAACACAAGCAGAAGAAATTAGAAAGAGATGGCAAGAAAAAAACAGAAGAGCCAGTTTGGTGTAGTGGTTAAGTGCATGGACTCTAATCTGGGAGAACCGGGTTTGATTCTCCACTCCTCCACTTGCACCTACTGGATGACCTTGGGCAAGCCATAGTTCCGGCACAGCTGTTCTTGAAAAAGAGCAATTTCTGTCAGAGCTCTCTCAGCCCCACCTACCTCACAGGGTGTCTGTTGTGGGGAGGGGAAGGGAAAGGAGTTTGTAAGCCACTCTGAGACTCCTTTGGGTAGTGAAGGGCGGGGTATAAATCCAATCTCCTCCCTCCTCCTCCTCCTGAAAAGGATTATCACTCCTAGAAAGAGGAGGATATTTCTTACCCAGTTATTCGAGGGCTCAACTCAGAAGGGACGCCTGGTTTGTGTGAATAGGGAAAGGGAGACTCCTCGAGAGTAAAAAAGGAAAAGTTATAATCCCACAAGGGAAGTATTCAAATACAGGAAGAAAGTACTAACTTCCAGGAAACTAAGGTCCCGGTCACACATGCTGGAAAATGCAGGGGGAAGCGAGCCTATTTGCACCGCAGTAATTTGACCCACCACTGCGTGATCAACACAGCAGTGGGTGAACTGGGGTTGTTTCTTTGCCGCGTGTTTCCAGCACACTCCATCGAGGGATCAGTGACGCAATCTGAGCACGCTGGAGCGATCACACGGGAAACTCCGTCTGCGGCCCGTCGCAAACCATTTGAGACTGCATTTTCCCAGGTATTTTTTATTTAACTCCGTGTCTTTGGTGGAGTGAGATGGGTTGCCGACGGGTGCAGGACACTTGCCAGATGTTCCCATGTGATCGTGCCATTAAAATCCGCCCAGCAGTTGTGCCTCTCACGCGGCTACTTCTGCGTGTGATCGGGGCCTAAGACAGTTTTATGGAAGTTTATTAAGACACATTGTTACTGAAAGAAATCTCCAAGACAAACAAACCTCTCACAGTCAAGAACTGAGTGTCTAAGAATATAGACCTCAATTACACTCTGTATAATTTCCATAATCAACAACAGTTACCTCAACCTCTTATCACCCTACCTCACAGGGTGTCTGTTGTGGGGAGGGGAAGGGAAAGGGGATTGTAAGCCTCTCTGAGACTCCTTTGGGTAGTGAAGGGTGGGGTATAAATCCAATCTCTTCTTCTCTTCTTCTATTCCTGATCCAACTTTGCCTGTTCAATAAAATCAACCTTTTTTAAAAAAAACTCTACTTCGTGTCAAGTGCCATTTCCAAAGGATTTTATAAGAGAGCTCCTGCTGAGTTACAATAAATCTCTGGCCTGGGCAAAAGCCAAATAACTTCTTTATCAAAGGGTGGGAAATGGAGAAAGTTATAATTCTATTATTTAAATATGCTACTAAGAGGCTGCTCAGTCAGAGTGGGGAAAAGTGTTTTGGCGGGAAAATCTGCCTCACGGAGGAGGAGGAGGAGGAGGAGGAGGTGGTCCATCATAAGGAGCTATTTCCATCATAGCTCCGTCCTGGTAGGATGCTTTATCAGAGACACAGGCCCTGCAAGACCTGTCATGACTCTGCAGGGCATGCCAGATGGAATTTTCCATTTTCTCTTTTGAAAATTGTCTAGGTACCAGAAGAATGTCAAGATTTCAACTGTTTTAATGCTGAGCCTTATGATATTGTTGCATTTTAAAATGTTGTGAGCCACCCAGAGACCCATGTGGTGGGAGAGGGGTGGGATATAAATATCAAAATAAATTAAATAAATAAACAAAAGTTATTGTCATATTGCACAGGGGAGACAGAGACCACTGATTCACTTGTTTGTTTAGATTATTTCTTTTTTATTATTAAAATACAATCAACCAAGGCAAAAAAAGGTCAAAATTACATCAGCAGCATACCCTGACCTGGATAGTCCAGGGAAGCCCAATCTCATCAGATCTCAGAAGGTAAGCAGGGGCGACCCTGGGAAGTATTTGGATGGAAGACTTCCAAGGAATACCAGGGCTGGGAGGCCAAAGGCAGGCTATCAAGCCACTTCTCTGAATGTCCTCGGTGCCCCAGTAGGAGTCGCCAGAGGTCGCCATGACATCCAGGGATGGGCACACACATACAAAATGCAAAAATACCCCACAGAAATTACATCAGCAGCATGATGTAAAAACATATAAACAAACCTTACTTTTGAAGTTGTCAATTTCATGTGAGCTGCAGCCTTATCAACAAAATGGTACCTGTTATTGTCACCTTGCTTATTTAATATATATGCAGAGTACATCATGCGAAATGCTGGCCTGGATGAATCACAAGCGGGAATTAAGATTGTTGGGGAAAAGATCAACAACCTCAGATATGCAGACGATACCACTCTAATGGCAGAAAGTGAAGAGGACCTTAAGAGCCTCTTGCTCAGAGTAAAAGAGGAGAGTGCAAAAGTGGGCTTCAATCTCAACATTAAAAAAAACTAAGATCATGGCATCCGATCCCATCACTCCTTGGCAAAGAGAAGGGGAAGTCATGGAAGTAGTGACAGACGTGAAGTTCCTGGGATCCCAGATCACCGCAGACTGTGACAGCAGCCATGAAATTAAAAGACGCCTGCTCCTTGGGAGGAAAGCGATGGCGAATCTAAACAGCATGATAAAAAGCAGAGACATTACCCTGCCAACAAAAGTCCGCATGGTCAAAGCAATGGTATTCCCAGTAGTCATGTATGGCTGCGAGAGTTGGACTATAAGGAAGGCCGAGCGCCGAAGAATAGATTCTTTTGAACTATGGTGCTGGAGAAGACTCTTGAGAATCCCTTGGACTGCAAGAAGAACAAATCAGTCAATCCTAAAAGAAATCAACCTTGGCTGTTCCCTGGAAGGCCAGATAATGAAACTGAAGCTCAAATACTTTGGCCACCAAATGAGAAGGGAGTACTCACTGGAGAAGACCCTGATGCTGGGAAAGATTGAAGGTCAAAGAAGACGGGGACGGCAAAGGATGAGATGGTTAGATAGTGTCATAGATGCAATGAACATGAAATTGAGCAAACTTCAGAGGACGGCGGAAGACAGGAGGGCCTGGCGGGATCTGGTCCATGGGGTCGCGAAGAGTCGGACTCAACTGTGCGACTGAACAACTTGTATAGTGTTAGTGTATAGACTGGAAATCCACCAGGAAGCTTTGAATTCTGAAAGTGTTTTAGTGGGAGATAAGTTAGTATTGCTACCCTGTGTTTTTCATTTCAGAAAAGCTCCCCCCCCCCCCGGTTCCTTTGAGTTCCATACAAAACTTTTGACAAAACTTTAAATTGTTTACAGTCCTACAAATTAAACAAGAGAATTAAACACTGAAAATAAAAAAGACAAGGCTTTGCAGTTCTGCACTCTGTCTAATCCACTTTCCAAAGCTTGGTGTATATTACAAGGAATGATGCCTTCTTACATCCCCTGGGGGAAGTTACAACATGTAACACAGTACAGAGAACCTGACTGTAAACTGTTTAACAAAACTCCTATCTAAATGTCACTTTTT
>NW_015165242.1:94712-98022 GCF_001447785.1 Gekko japonicus | reverse complement strand
TTGGTGCTGCAGCCATCAATGGGATTCAGCAACAACATTGTTGTTGTTGCTGCTGCTGCTGCTGCTGCTATCCTAGAACAAATGTAGAGCAGGGCTTGCTGGGAATAGTTTACTAAAGAGATGGGGCCAGCATTTCCAGTGCCATCGTGGCTCCACCTCTGCCCTTCCCCCTCACACTGCACCCCCAAATCTCCTCCCCTTTGTTCAAGTGACACAAAGGCACGGGGCTGAGTGTAATGTGGGAGAAGGGGATCAGCAGAATCATTGGCCGAAGCGCCCTTTCACCAGTGGAAAAGGATCTTAGGATTCAATCCCCCATTTTTTTCAGAAGGAAACCAAAACGCAAGAAATCTAAAATTTAATGTTCAGTGGTAATATAAAGCAATATTCATTATTCTAATGATATAAGATGTGATCCACTCCTATTAGTAATGTGCATTTGTTTCCTAACTAATGAAAAAATTAATAGAAAAAGCTCCATTCATTGTGTTCATTAAGATAACAAAAACAAATGGGAACAACAACAAATTAACAAAAGTCATTTATTTTAGTTGTTTGTTCCTTTCACTGGCATCTGAAAGTCTGGTTGAAGTAATTTAAGGGGAGACTGGAGGAAGGAGGGGAGTGAAATTGACAACAGAAGGTTTCCAACAGATGGGGGGAAAGTCAGGAGACATCAGAAGATATGAAACTGACATCTGTTTTCAAGGGTGGTCTATATATGTACACTACACATGTGCTCTGTATGAAAGCACCTCCCTCCGTAACTAGTGCAAAAGTCACAAACTTCTCCCCTATCACCCTTTTCTCCTGTCATAGCAGAAGCTGTAGACTTAAATTCAAACACCTGGTGGACAGCCATGTTCAGATCAGACCACCACACTCTGTTTTAGGGATCAGTTGTTAGCCAAATTGCCTTGATTTACTAATAAAGATGAGGCATTTGAATATATTAAATGGCAATTGGCAAATAGGGAGCAATAACTTTTGTATACAGGAGTCCTGCTTATTCCAGTGGTCCCAGAGATAGACACAGAGACCAGATCTTAATGAAATGGTTTCTTTACTGGGGAATATGCACACATACAAATAAACACAATTACACACTCAATACAGTACTAAGAAAAATGGACTGAAAGGGTACAGAGACCTTCGCATTAGCAGGAGTTCATTGGTTGGGCAATACTGACCTGTTCTGACGTGATGAAGCGATCCTTATAGCAGAAAAATAGGAGAGACTATAAGGGAAAATAGGGTCATATTCTGAACCGGCAACACATGTGGAAAGACTCTGGGGAGTGCTACACCAAGAGTCAGCAAGATAGGGTGGGGTTAGGTATAGAGGAAAAGAGAGAGAGAGAGAGAGCATGGTGAATCCTGCTCTTTTTATATATTATTTGGACTTGGGGGTAGGCTTCACTTGGCCACTTCCCTTGTCACGTCCCCAGGAAGTTGCATAAGCAAAAACTGGTTTCAGGAGGATGAGGGCTTAATGGTTGGGCAATATTGATTCCATTACTAACAGTGACACCTTTAGAAGACAATAGCAGAAGTGGCCAGGATCGTTAGTCTTTTTGAAATGTGGGTGTCCTTTTTGGGAGAGGCTCCTACAGCTATGCTGCAAATGTGGTGCTTCTACCACAAACCCCCTCCCCCCAAACCACTGAAAATACTCTAGGAAATTTGCCATTGACTACAATGGCCCCATAGGAATAAGGGTGTAGAATAATAGCCAAATAAATCCAAATTCATGGATCTCTATTCGGCTACCAAATAAATGCTTTGATTTGGTATTCGGCTCAATAAATACCCAGAAAATGCCAAAAAGACATTATTTGTGTATTTATTTGGCTTGGTAAATACCAAATGCACGCCCCTAGAGGCAACCAGAACTTTCGAAGAAAATTGTTCTCATAGTTCTTCCTTTCTACAGTGTTTCCTCCTATACTTGCTAGCTCAGTGGCTTGGGGTGCCAAATGCTAATCCCTGCTTGCTATGTCTCCCTGTGGATGCAAGCCCTCTGTGCCCTCTCTGTAACCTTTCCTGCTATCCTGGGGGTTCAAATATAATGTTATCTGCCTCTGTACCTCATCTGTAATTCTGTCTTGCTTTTCTGAAGGTCCAAATGCTAACCTCTGCCAGCTCACTCTTTGTATTTCTCCCTACATTCCTTTTCTCAGGGAGCCAAATGCAAGCTCCTCGTGATGCAACTCTGCCTTCCTTCCTTGTAGTGCCAAAGATTTCCCTCTATAATTCTGTCTGTCTGCTTGGCAGTGTAATATACCAAGCACAGTCTGCTGTGTAATTCTGACTGCCTTCTTGGGCTGTCAACTGCCTTCCTGTGCCCACTCTGTGATGCTGCTTGACATCTGGGGGTGCCAAATGCCAATTGAAAGCAAACACATTATCATGAGTATAATAAAAACAAAGCTATGACAGGGGGAAAAAATTGTACCTGTAAGATGTTCTACCCTCCCAGTACAATAGCCAGTGAAGACTTACTCCAGTCTAAGTCAATTGATACCAGACATGAGAGAGTCCTGTCGATGTTATTAAATACAGTCATAAATGTGTATAGTTTCAGCATAAGTCAAGAGGTGAGACTATTTGGGTATTATGTTTGAATTCAGAGATGGGAAACATGGCCAAATCAGTGTGAGGAGTCAGACCTTTAGTCTTTAGAATTGCTAAACGATACCAGGTGCACTCCATGGAGCTGATCAAACGGTTCTATTACTTACATTGACAGCCTAATAATGGTAGCCCACCTGTGGCTTTGCCTGATCAATGCATGCCGGGTTGTTCTTTAAGACACTCTGGGAAATAAAGAGATTTGAGCTATCTGGATGAGACACTGGATATGATTTGTTCTTGCGGCGCCCTGCTAGGTGCATCCTTCCTGGAAGGGTTGACAGAGGCAAGGGGGAATAATGTCACCTTTCTAATCTATCCAAACAATTTTCTTTTACCCTGTATTCAATGCTGGTCATCACAGTGGTGGATAAAGGATATTACTCTCTCCTGAATCAGATAAAGGGCATCAAGTGAAATGGACAGAGCAGAAGCTGACTTTAGATGAGGGTGGCTTTGCTCTCCGTCCTGTAAAAATGCAGAACTGGAGCCCCTTTACACATTCCACAGAATCGATAAATGGATAAAATGGAGGAGAGAATGATGTAAGCTGCTTTGAGTCCCCACTGGGGAGAAAGCCAGGGTACAAATTAGAAGAAGAAGAAGAAGAAGAAGAAGAAGAAGAAGAAGAAGAAGAAGAAGAAGAAGAAGAAGAAGAAGAAGAAGAAGAAGAAGAAGA
>NW_015165242.1:88009-94364 GCF_001447785.1 Gekko japonicus | reverse complement strand
CAGCTCTGAGAGAACAGCTCTGAGAGAACTTGTGATTGACCCAAGGTCACACCAGCAGCTGTATGTGGCAGAGTGGGGAATCAAACCCAGTTCTCCTAGTAGCCACTACACCAAACTGGCTCTCATACCCAGTAGTCTCATACCCAGAAAATCTTGTTGCTCTCTAAGGTGCTTCTGGACCTGAATCTACCTGTTCTGCTGCAGACCAACATGGCTACCCCATGAAACTTACAAGTGAACGTATTTCTTTACAGGATATCCATGGCTACACCATGATTCTCCCAGACTAGAGTCCGCACACTTAACCACTACACCAAACTGGCTCTCTCTTACTTCAAAGTGGTCTCCAGCTATCAAATTAGAAAAGAAATTCTCATTTGGCTTGTTGGGGTGGCTGTGACAAACCCCTACGTGCAGCAGGAAGTGATACAGTTTAAGGAAAGTTTTACATTTTGATTCAGTTGAATATATAACCTATTCAGATCACAATCCCTCCTTCCCTGTATATGCTCACATTGCTCAGATCACAATGTGCAGAGAACAGCACAGACCACGGCACTCCCAGATGACTCAATGAAGGCCCCGGTCACACTGGGGGAAAAGGTGCGGCTGAACTGCGGCTTTTTTGAGCCACATCAAAAGAAAAGCGCAGCGGCTGGATCAGACAGATCCCCCCAGCCACCGCGCAGTTCCTCCCCGGCATGATCATGGACCGGAGAGCGAGGCAAGCCCACTGCACATGTGTGTGCATGCGCAGTTCGGCAAGACCTCGCTTGCTGTGGGAGAGATGGGTGCACTGGCAATCACACGGCCGCCCCTGCTGCGGCTTTTCTGGTAAGTACTAGTGTTTTGTAAGGGGTTTTTTTATCCGCATCTTCGGCCGGAAGAGATGGATCCGGGACAGGTGCGCGCCGCTTGATGCGCCCCCGATCCGTCCCTCTTGCGGATCAAAGCCTCCCGTGTGACCGGGGCCAAAGTGAATCAAGGTGATTGTAAGCTATATAATGTGAATGGGGTGGGGAGCAATGTTCCCTCTAAGCTGTGGAGTCTTGTAAGCAAAAATTCTACTTTGTGAGCTACTGGCATTCAGGCTGTGAGCGAGCGATTTGGCTATTGCATAAATTAGTTTTCTCCGGAGCCGTCCTTCCTGAGCTGGGACAAAAATGTGTGAGCCGGAGGCTAAAAAACTGTGAGCTAGCTCACACTAGCTCAGCTTAGAGGGAACACTGGTGGGGAGTAGGGTTGCCAGCCTCCAGGTGGTGGCTGGAGATCTTCTGGGATTAGAGCTGATCTCTAGGCAACAGAGGCCAGTTCCCCTGGAGGAAATGGCCTCTTTGAAAGGTAGACTCTTCGGCATTATACCCCATTTAAGTCCCTCTCTAAGCCCAGCCTTCCTCAGGCGCCACCCCCCAAATCTCCAGGTATTTCCCAACCCAGATCTGGCAACCTTAGTGGCAAAGGAGAACATCTCCTACCACTGGATCACCGAGGAAGCATCTTATGGCGACAAGTGAGCAAGCATCTTCATTTTAATGCAAAATGACACTCTTTTGCTAGCTTCTCTGATGGCCTGCTGGTATGTTCCTTCTGCAGTTATCTATGACAGCATGGCTCAAAGGAGTTCAGGCTCTACGAGCTGCCAAGTTTGGTTTCATTTCAAACTCAGGACCCTGTTTTGTGTCAGACAAGAGAAACACATCGTCTTCTCTTCAAAGCATCCCATTAAAATTCTAGAAATTGGCAAAACAGGAGAGCTGTGCAAAACAGATTCTGTGTAGGCCCACACAGATTGATAGCTCTGTACAGCCCCAGGAATGCATCGTGCATAATGCTGAACGAACATGCACATACACACAAGCATACGGAGCGGCTTACATTTCTACTTAGCTTCCTTCCTCTTTTATGTATATGACTTGTCACCTGTCACATTCTGATGAAAGCAGATGTTCAAGCTGGCACTGAAGCAAAGCTCATTTGTAATATATTAAGGGCACACTTTGATTTAAAAGATATAACACATGCTTTGCTCCTCTGGTTAGGTCTGTGCCCCACACTTGCTTTGGATATAGCGTTCCTCTCCAGTACGAACAATAGCTTTTTCTCTCTCAATCTGGCTCACTACTAGTTAATTAAAGGTCTGGTTCTGGAAAAAAACTATTGAGAAAGCACTAGACAGAGATTGCTTTTTCTTGCTTTCAAGCAAAGAAATAAGCGATCAGTGTCTTATGATTTTAAGAAGCTGGGAATCGTGCCAGCTACATGCATGCGGGATTTATGCATCATGGCAAAATGATCGGTAAATCATCAAGCCTCCTGAAAGATATTTTTAATTGAAGCTTTGTAAAAAGCAGCACTCATTAAAAACTTCCTCCTCAATAGTTAAGAGGCAAACAAAAAAAATTCCATCAAAACACTATTGAACCTAGGACACTGCTGTATACTGCCCCGGGCATCTGGTCCATCAGTATTGTCTACAGTGAGCAGTAGCAGCTTTCCAGGGACTCAGACCAGGGCTGCTTCCAGGTTTCAGGAGGTCCTGGGCAAACAGTGCCCAGGACCCCCATCTCCCTACCTCGAGTATCCCTTGTGCCTCCCTTTCCACCCCTACACCTGTGTTTCTCCCCTGCCCATGTGTCTTTCTCCCACTTGCAAACTCTTCCATTGCCCATGATCAGTTGCCTTTGCACACCCATACCCTGACAGCACTGCCCACTGTATGCAGCTGGGAGTTCTGCTTCCATTGCCACCAGGAGCCCCACCACTGTACACCACCCACATGCCCTTCCTTAATGACTCTCAGCAGGTGGGAGAGGAGATGCATGAGTGGGAGTCAGCAGCTATGGGCCCCACCAGATGTCTTGGGCTCTGGCAGCTGTCCCCCTTCAGGGTTTGCTGATGTTGGTCCTTACTCAGATGGAGACCAGTCTTGCCTAACATCTGCTGCCTGGACTGGAGATGCCAGGAAATTAACCTTGGTCCTTCTGTACACTACACAAAGCATTTATGCAACTACTAAGGCATAGCCCATCGACATTTACTCCTAGCCTTCAAAAATAATCCAAGACTTCTCTTAAGCAATGGGGGAGTAGCTGACCTATCAAACCACAGTTGTGGCTCAGACCAGCTGGCTTTATGTTACGTTAAGTGACCTACAAAAGCATCATGTGGATAAGCCTTAAGTGTAGACAAGGAAACAGAACAGGATATAAGAGGAAGGGGTGGATATGCAAATTGTCTCAGTTTGGCCCAGAGAGGAGTTTCAATTCTAGTCGTTTTAAGGCAATCACCAGTTGAGTTGCCAGTGTTCCCATCTCTGATGCATCTTCCCAAAAGTTACCCGTCCATTCTGATCCTGTTTACCTTTGAAGGAGCTCAGAGTGGCATATATGGTTCTGCCTGTTGATGTTGTAGGTTAACCTGTGACACTGGCCCAAGGTCACCCAGAGGAGATGGCTGAGTGGAGTGAACTTGGCCCTCCCTGTTCCAAGCCCAACATACTAATCACTACACCACCATGGCTTTTAGGCTACCGCCTTCAGTGATAAGCTAGGTAGGTGTGACAGGCCTTTTCCCCTGCCTGAGCAATGCAGTTCCCTCTCATTTGTATGTCTTCCACAATGGATGGATCTTTATGTAAAGTATATTGTTCTTCACAGCATATTTGGAATTGTTGCTAAATTAAGCAGTGTCTGGTTTTTTAAAAATGTGCTGATGACCAAGTTCCAGAATTTCATTTCATAATAGCACTCTGGAATTTAATACACAGAAAAGAACTAGCTAAATATGCTGTGGGCAGTAACAAACGTGTCCAGAATCAGAAACAGTAAGTAGCATAGACCATTTCCTCTGGTTTTGCTTAAATTTTTCCATGCTTCAGTTCATAGCACAGCATCAGTACTGTATAGCAGTGCCCTTGCAGTAGCAGGGTTACAGTGGATCTCACCAACCACGGCCTTGTCCACACACCATATTGTGCCCCCCAGCAGGCAGATCAAGCAGAGATTGATGGGTTTCCCAAATCAGACTGACTAACAAGTGGCAGATGTTACTGTGTTCATTCCCACACTCTACATCCAAACTCTGCCTCAAACTTTACAGCTGAGCTGACTCTTATTGGTAGTAGCCAAAGGCAGGAGGAGAAAGGGGGGAAAGCCTACTGGCTAGCTGAGTTTGTTTGTCCCCTGCTTCTCGTGTTTATTTTTTTTATTATTTTCAATAAAAGAATATACATATCCATTTTTCATTGGCTTGATTACAATTCAGAGTCATTCATTTCCAGTTATTTAGTTTATCTGTTGGTGGTGCAACCTTCAGTATTACAGTTCATGTCAAATCTTTTTCTAGTTACCTTTCTGTTTGATGTTCTATCCATACATATACCTTATCCCATCTCCTTATGTGTACCTTCTCATTTTTATTTTGCATCTTTAAACTTAAATCGTCCATTCTGGCTAGTTCTAGAATTTTATTTATCAAATCTGCTCTAGTGGGTAAACATTCAGATTTCCAGTTTTGTGCTATTAACAGTCTGGCTGCTGTTATGATATAGCTAATTATATACGCATCCTGTTTGTTGTAACCTTTGGGGATCATATTTAGCAGGTATATTTCTGGTTTTAATGCTACGTTTATACCTAGACTTTCTTGGAGGGCTGTTCTAACTATTTTCCAGAATCTTTGTACCATATTACATTTCCACCACATATGGTAATAAGTACCTTTGCCACTTTTACATTTCCAACATCTATCGGAATATCCCCTGTAGCATTTGGCCAATTTAACTGGTGCCCAGTGCCATCTATGGAACATCTTATAAACGTTTTCTTTATATGCAACCGCTTTCATGTATTTGACAGATTTCCACATACTTGCCCATTGCTCTTCCTCAATTTCCCCTATATCTTTCCCCCAGGAGATCATTACATTTTTAACGGCTTCATCCTTCATAAGTTCCCTTATATGCAAATTATACAATTTCTGAATTAATTTGTCGTTTGAGGATAGCCATATTTTGTCTAGTTCGTTATTTTGATCCTCAAAGCCTCTTGTCGCGTCTTTCTTGAATCTGTCTCTTAATGTTATTAGCTCCCACCATGATAAATTATTTTCTCTTCTCAATTTTTCTTCTGTTTTTAGCTCGTTTTTTTAATTTAGTAGAGTTTGATAGCTTTCCTTTAAGTTCCTTGTTATTGCTGAGGGTATAATAAAGGCTTCTAAAGGGGCAACCCATCTTGGCGTTTTTTTGTACCATATTTCTTTAATTTTTGCCCATACTTTATTTAACGAGCCTCTTAATAAATGTCTGCCAAAGTTTGAATGGATCTTGTCTTTCCCGTACCATACATAAGCGTGCCACCCCATACTAAGGTCATGACCTTCTAATGCTAAAAGTCTTGTATTTTCAAGTTTTACCCAGTCCTTTATCCAAGTTAGGGCGGCCGCTTGGTAGTATATGTACCAGTTGGGAACATTCAATCCTCCTCTTTCTTTACTGTCTTGGAGCACCTTCCATTTTATTCTAGCTTTCTTATGTTGCCATATAAATTGTCTAGTGGCTTTATTGAGATCCTCTAAGAAATTTTGCTTTTTTAACACTGAAATATTTTGTGCCAAGTACAGGAATCTAGGTAACACGTTCATCTTGACCAATGCAACTCTACCCATAAAGGATAATGGAATGGCATTCCATTTCTATAGGTCCGATCTAATATCTTTCAAAAGCTTTGTATAGTTCTCTTCGCTCAAAGAGTTATTTTTGTTAGTCATATGTATGCCTAGATATTTAACTTTTTTAGCTATCTCCATCTTGGTGCACGCTGAGATATGTTCTGTCGTGTTCAGGGTGCAGTTCTTTATCAGTATTTTGGATTTTTTGTAGTTAATTTTTAGTCCGGCAATCTGTCCATAGTGTTGTATAGTTCTCATCAGATCTTCAACCGATTCTTTGGGATTCTCTATTATGAATGCCAGGTCATCTGCAAATGCCTGAAGTTTAAATTCTTCTCCTTTCACCTTTAAGCCTTTTATTTGCTTGTTGTTTCTTATTCTAGTTCCTTTCTGAATTTCTATAGTATCCGTTGTATCTCCATTCACTATTACTTTTGCATGTTGTTGTTTGTATATAGCTCTTATTATATTGTAAAATTCTTGACCTGGATCCGCTGCTTCTAATTTTTGTAATAGAAAGTCCCATGACAGATTGTCGAATGCTTTTTCCGCGTCCAGAAACATTAACATTAACTCCTTTTCTGGATGTTCTTCGTAATATTCTAATACATCAATTATAATCCTTATATTGTTTCTCATTTGCCTTTTGGGTAGAAATCCGGTTTGGTCTTGGTGTATCGTGTTTGTC
>NW_015165242.1:84917-85057 GCF_001447785.1 Gekko japonicus | reverse complement strand
CTGGGCCACTGCTTTGTTTACACTTTCCTCTATAGTTTTATTAATTTCTTTCATCGTCGCTTGCGGTACTGCCATATTGGTTAATTTTAGCTGGGTACTTCCCCCCCCCTAGCCCAGGTGAAGGAATTGATGACTTCCTA
>NW_015165242.1:11368-84764 GCF_001447785.1 Gekko japonicus | reverse complement strand
CTCTGTTTGGGGTTACTTGTATAGTTATATAACAATTTTTCTGTCTCTTTAAATGTTCTTTCAAGGTCCCCTTAATGCTTAAACCTTCCCCCGTTATTTAGTCTGTCCCTTGTTTTCTTTCGGCTCCGGCTTGTTTTTTCTGGTGCTCGTCGCCCCTCCCTTCTCTCTCTGTCGCCTCGGCTATGACGTCACTCCTCTGCTCTGCACCTTCGCCGCTCGAATCCTGTCGCTCTGTTGCTCCGTCGTTTGGCCTTGCGTGCCTCTCCGCGCTGCCCAGCACCGCCTCTCCGCCTGGCTCCGGCTTGTTTTTTCTGGTGCTCGTCGCCCCTCCCTTCTCTCTCTGTCGCCTCGGCTATGACGTCACTCCTCTGCTCTGCACCTCCGCCCTTCGCCGCTCGAATCCTGTCGCTCTGTTGCTCCGTCGTTTGGCCTTGCGTGCCTCTCCGCGCTGCCCAGCACCGCCTCTCCGCCGCACCCAGCTGTAACCGCTTGCGCCCAGCCTCCAACTCCTCTCGGCGCCTTAAAGCCGCAGCGTCCACCTGCGTCCACCTGCAACAAAACTGGTAAGAAAGAGAAAAAAGTTGTAATTTCGAGCTTTCGTTTCCCCTTGTTTCAGCCCTTATTTTGAGCCTCTTCTCCTCTGTTGTTCCCCTCTCTGCAATTTATTAAACTAGCCGCTCTTTTTAGGTCTGTTGTGCTTGTTCCTCTCTCGGCTTAAAGTTTTTTAGCTCCTTCTAGGTTTTATCGGATATCCTTACTAGCCCAGTATTTCCCCACAATAACTATTATTATAACTTTATTATTGTAAGGTACTTAGCTTCGGTTAAGCGCTTGCTTCCATCTGGTGACTCTGTAACCTCCTCCTCGGCTCAATTGCCCTCAGCGTCTCCGCCGTCGCTCCTTTTCGGTATGTGACTCCTTTGCTCTAGGACAGCTGGGGGTTGTCGGGGGTCGCCACCCCGCTGGAACCCCCCCCCCAGACGCTTCCCTTGCCTCACTCTTCGTCTCTCGAAGAATTTGAAACGTTGTAATTGTTTAAAGGAGACAAAAGTCCTGGGAGAGCGAAGTGCGTTCGACCTCCCTCGTTGAGACCGGATCCGGAAGTCCGTTTGTCCCCTGCTTCTCATGGGTATCTAAGAGGCATGAGCAGAAGGACTCTTGTCCTTTGGCTCTTAGTCTGAGTGTCATAGGCTAGATCTGGGAGGAGGAGCTAGCCAAAAGGGGGGGGGAGATGATATCCACTCCAAAGCCTTGGGTCCCCATTGAGGAGAAAGTGGGATATTGTATAAATGATTAAACAAATAAATAGGCCTGAATACTGTCACCTCTTTCAAAAGAGCTTCATTTCCCATTTTGATTTGGTACATCGAAGCATAAGCAGATACCTTATGCCCATGCCCCAGTTTGCCAGTGCTCAAGTGCTATGGTAATACAATGCCATTCATTTTCCCCAAAGGGAGAAATTCCAGTTTGTTTGTTTTCCCATTTCTCTGTCATCCTTGAGTAAAACCAAAAGAGTTCTCCAAAAAAAAGTATTTCAAAAATATAGCAGTCCCTCTTGTTTGATCAGTGTTTCTTCATGGCATCACTGCTGAGCCATCTTAAAAGAAGGGCCCTACACGTGCTTATAAATCTTCTCTTCTGTATGCTGCCATTGAAACTAGTGCCTCTTCCCAGAATATTCTCTGTGCAACGCAAATGCCAAGAGAGCAATTTTATCAAGTAGCACTCAAAAAAATCTCATCTGTAGAAAAACACTGCTTTTCTGAAAGCAGTAGGGAAAAACCAGGAAGACAGACTACGTATGCCTGAAGTACACAGAAATTACACGTACACTTGTGTGAAATATAGATGTGTTACATTCTTTTTTTAAAAAAACCCCAACCTCCACTCCGCTTGACCCCCTAAGCCCTATTCTTCTTATATCTGATACATGAGCTGGATAGGGCTGATTCACATGTGTATGTTCATCACTTGCCAACGACAACATTAAGCAATAGACTGTGCTCGCCAGTCATGAACAGAGAGTGAGTTTTTCAGTGGACTATGAATTGATACATTTGCAGCTGTTCAGTACGTTGCTTCACCATATTCTTTTCTAACACTGCAGTGCACTGCATTCTGCTTTTTGCACATGTGCATTCTTACACAGCCTAATTTTAAGTTCCACTCCCCTGGTCCTTGCTGTGCCTTTTCTCCACTCAGCAGGCAACTGGTCACAAACCGTATAAATTAGATGCGAATAAACATATCTTTTTTATAATCCTACAGTTCAGTGTTTATCTAAGTAGTACTTAGCAATATTAACAGCTGCTGATTAGTTGGGTTAGTATTCAAGAGAGACTGTGCTTTATTGTCTGAAATGAGCACAAAGAACACCTTCCACAGATAACACTGAAAGCAGTGCAAAGACTGACAGTGACTTTTTGAGTAAAGGTAGTTTTGTAGAAAGAAATACCAAATAAATCAGTGCCCTGCTTCGATTGTTGTAAAATCTTTACATAAAAGTTGGTCCAAACTTACAAAAAAAGCACAAGTGTGTGCATAGTTCAGAACTGACGAGTGCCATAAAAAGCTGATGTCCCTAAATTTAGCATTGACTTAAAACTGCCAAAATATAAAATTTATAGCTAGAATTTGCAAAGATGTACAATCAATTATCTGGTTTTTCAGAACAGCATGAATTGTAAGCAGTTTCCTATTGTACACAAGACCCTTCTCCACATAAAAATAAAGCTGTTGAATTAACATTAGTTGGGTTAGTAGCATTCTTGAGATGTGCAGTTTTTTGAGGGGAAAGTGCATGTATTCAAGTCAACTGGTGGCACACCAAACAGGATCAGTGATGATCAGCTCAGATCTCAGTGTCACATTGTAAGTTCAATTGTCTAACACATTCAACATGAAAATCATAGAACCCCTCAGATATATGCACCACCAACAGAAGAACTTGGGAAAATATGCCCATACCTATTAAAAATAGTAGAGAATCAAGCAACAGCTTAAATTTGATTTTATTTGCAGCATTTATATCCCACCTTTCTGCCCAATCAAGACCACCAAGGCAACTCACAATTAAAAGAAAACATTAAAAAATACATCATGACATTAATTAAAACCTACTCTAATATATATATATATATAACAAAGAGTCAGCAATTAGAGTATAAGAAGGGGCCATTGAGACAATGCTAGACAGGAAAAAAAAGCCTTCACCCAATGGCAGAAGACAGTGGTAGCAAGGGATTGAATTATATCCCTGGGGAGGGAGTTCCATAATTCTGATGCCAGAACCAATTGATTGATTTTCTGATGCCAGAACCAACTGCTGATTAGGCAGTTGGTTCCCTTTCTTGAACACAATGACCTAGCAACAGTGATCCACATGATGGTCACCTCAAGACTGGACTACTGTAATCAGGGGTCTTGTTGTAGAAAAAGAGCTGCCGGAGCTCATTAGCATAACTCATTAGCATAACTTATTTGCATATGCCACGCCCCCTGACATCACCGGAAGTGACAGAAGGCCACACCCCCTGACATCACCGGAAGTGTGTCAGAAGGCCCGGCTACTTACCCTCCTGCTTCATCCTCATTCCCAAACGGAATGAGGATCGAAGCAGAGGGCGGGGTAAAGAAGGGGGCGGGGCTTCACCACGTGACCGCCCCGCCCCCTAGAGGTTCTCTTCCGGAGCTCCGTACCTGAGAGCTCCCCCCCGACTAGAGCCCTGACTGTAATGTTCTCTACATGGGGCTGCCCTTGGTGCAAACCTGGAAGCTACAGCTAGTGCAAAACACTGCAGCCAGGGTTTTGATGGGCCTCCCCATGTGGGAGCACATCCAACCTGTGCTAAAAGCATTGCACTGGCTGCTGATAGCATACCGAATTCACTTCAAGGTGCTGGTTCTTACCTTTAAAGCCCTATATGGTCAGGGACCTGCATACCTGAGGGACTGCCTTTCCCCACATGTTCTCTGGAGAGAACTGTGTTCGGGACTCCAAAATCGCCTGGCCCTCCCTGGTCCAAAAGCGGCCAGGCTCGCCTCAACCAGGGCCAGGGCCTTCTCAGTGGTGGCTCTTTACTGGTGGAATGAGCTCCCAAATGACATCAGGGCCCTGCGGGACCTTTTACAGTTCCACAGGGCCTGCAAGATGGAGCTCTTCCACCAAGCTTTTAACTAGGAGCCGCACATAAGAACTGCACCGTGCCCACCAGCAAAATTAGAAAAGATAAGCTGAATTCCAACTCTGACCATTCCCTTTTGGTTAATCAACATGTCCTGTTGTGACCACTATACAATTTTATAATGTTATTACCATCTATTCTAGCTCTAGCACCTTTTACTATGTCTGTTATAACTGTATGCTAAATTAAGATGTTTTATGTGTTGTTCTATGTATTTATATTTTAATCATTTTATGTAAGCCACTCTGAGCCTGCCTCAGTGGGAAGGGCGGGATATAAGATGAATAAATAAATAAACAAACAAACAAAGAAGACCTTCTCTTGGGTTGCTACCCATCTAACCTGCACCCGAAGCAGATTACCACAGCAGTCGGAAAGGTACATGTGGTAGTAGGCAGTTTTTAAGGTAGGCTGGTTCCAATCCAAACTGTATAGGGTTTTAAAGGTCATCGGGAGCCAATGTAATGCACCTAGACTGGAGTGATACAGTTCCTGTGACCCACCACAATCTACATCCTGGTGGCAGCATTCAGTACCAACTTCAGTTTCTTAACACTTTTCAAGGACATCCCCATGTATTTATTTATTTTACTTCATTTATACCCCACCTTAGTCCCCATTGGGGATCCAAAGTGGCTTACCTCATTTTCCTCTCCTCCATTTTATCCTCACAAAAGCCCTGCGAGGTATGTTAGGCTGAGAGTGCATGACTGACCTAAGGTCACCCAGCAAGCTTCCATGGTAGAGTGGGGATTCAAATCTGGGTCTCCCAAATCCTCGTTCAGCATTGTAAACACTGTGTGGAACACTTTGCAAAATTCTAATGTAGGTATTACCTGAGCATAAATGACAGTAGTCAGATTTTACCTGCTCAGAAAAGGACATAGCAGGCTAATCAGACCAATCTGATAAAAGGCACCCTTAAATAGAGCCAGTTTGGTGTAGTGGTTAAGTGTGCGGACTCTAATCTGGGATAACCGGGTTTGATTCCCCTCTCCTCCACCTGCAGCTGCTGGATGACCTTGGGCAAGCCATAGTTCTGTCAGAGATGTTCTTTCAAGGACAGTTGTGGAAAGAGCTTTCTCAGCCCCACCTACCTCACAGGGTGTCTGTTGTGGGGAGGGGAAGGGAAAGGAGTTTGTAAGCCGCTCTGAGACTCCAAGTGAAGGGCAGAGTATAAATCCACTCTCTTCTTCTCTTCTTCTAAATATTACCGCCACCTGCTTATCCAGCAGCAGTCCTGGGTCCAGCAGCCCCAAGCTACAGACCTGCTCATTCAAGAGCACTGAAACCCCACCCAGAACAGGAGACACCTCAAAGCCTGTCTCAGTACCACTCACCAATACCACTTACACCTTGTTGAGATTAAGATTCAGTTTATTAGCCCACATCCACCCCACAATGGCTTCCAGGCTCCCTTCTTAAATGAAACATATCTGAAAGCCACCAAATCCAACTTTTTAACTAAAAAACAGGCTGGGATGAAATAGAAATTAAAGATGGGATTGTATTACTCCCTCATATATACATTCCTCCAAACAAGCAGAAGTCTTGTGGAAACTATGACTATCTAAATCTTACTCAAGAATAGGATTTTGTGAGTCAGACCCCAAATTCAACAGATGCCCAGACTGTACAAACTACATCTGTGTACAATGTGCAGACACATTTATAACCAAAGTTACAAACAGTGGGGGAGTTGCGGTAGAGTAAATCTAACACGTCAGCCCCTTGGGAATTATCACATTTATCTGAAACTCTTCCATAACTGAAAATAAATCTATGGAACAACTATTGAAATGGTAATTAATTATTTTCCACAACTGCAGGTTTACAGAAAAATGAGAGATGGAATGGTACTGACTGTAACCATGGACATTCAGAAGATCCAAATTACTGCATTATTTACATTGAAGAAGTTAACCCACAATGTGATGACAGTCATGTAAAGATGACACAGAAAGGTGTGGACAGTCTAAGAAAATCCTAGACAGAGCAAAATGACAGCAAAGTGACTGAGTCATCAATTGTGTGCTATTCATCTCTGCACTCAATCATGTTCATTCACAGAATGAGTCAATGAGATTATACCAGGAAGAGAAGAATAAAATGACATCTGAATATATACAGGAATTCCAGTTTGCTGGTTATGTTATAGAAATGGCTATGCTTGCGCTTCATATTTGATGGAAGCAGCATTTTCTTTACTTTGCCAGGAATACAGATCTTTTTTTTAAAGTTTTATTTAACGTTTTCATAGACATTACATCATTCTAGATTACATACATTTTCTGAGTCTATTCATCTTTAAAGTTTTTGACCCAGTTATACACCCTGTTCCATCTTTTTTTTTTGTAGCTCCTTATTTTTACCTTGTAACGTTGAGCTCAAATCATCCATTTGGGCAAGATCTAACAGTTTTATCATTAGGTCCTCTTTTGAGGGTATCCTCTCTAGTTTCCAATTTCTAGCCAATAACATCCTTGCAGCAGTTATAATGTATGTTATTATATAAATGTCTTTTGGATTATATCCATTAGGTATCATGTTTAACAGATATATTTCTGGCGATAAAGTAACATTCAGATCTAGAATTTCTTGAATAACTTTACGTATCACTTTCCAATAGCCTTGCAGCTTACAACATTTCCACCACATATGGTAGAATGTCCCCACATTTGCCTTGCATTTCCAGCATAAGCTGGATACCTTATAACACTTAGCTATCTTATCCGGGGACCAATACCATCTGTGGAACATTTTATATACATTCTCTTTGTAAACTACAGACCTCATATGCCATTCATCCAAGATAACATTACTTCTTTGACATCTTCATCTAGTTCAAAGTTATCCAACAAAAAGCCATAAAGTTTCTGAATTAGTTTACAGATCTTGATCCTCTCCTCAGTCCAGGTTGGGAGACCATGCTGTATAAGCACTGCAGACCTGGGCCCTGTTTTACACTGATAAGCCACCCTGAACAAGAAAGGAAAATGGGTGCAGCAGTTTAAATGCAAGAGACTGAACAGCGTATTCAAGAACAATATCCAGTCAATGAATAAATGACTGGGGCAATTAGACACCCAACCCAGTACGCAATATGACACATGGACCATGGAGCCATCACAAAGACAAATATCAATTGTTTTTTGTTACAGGATGCCGTGATGACCCACAAGCACTGTTCTGCTTTGGGTCCTCTAAGAGGTCGAGACACTTTGCAGTCATCTCAGGTCTCTACCTGGCAGCACACTGCTCTCTTGAGCCCACCTGACAAAGGGGTTCCTTGCTTCTCCCTGGGCATCTACACTGCTGTAAACTGATCAGAGTATTTCCCATTAAGAAAGCCAGCACTCCTAGTACTGTAGCAATGTCACTGTTTATAGGCTGTGCCTAGTGCCCACATCTCCTGCTTTCATTCTAATTAGCCTTCACAGAAAAGGCTTACTGCACTTTCACACACATGGGGATCCACCAATCTTCTGACCAACCATGTCTCTTCCCTGGCATACTTTTAGTAATGTGTGCAAGTGGGGCTTATCATGGTTATGGAGAAAAACTTCCAGCATTCGAAATAATAAGAAATTTATTAAAACGAAATTTCCCAATAGCCACCAAACTCTGAATAGTATAAAGTAGCAGACTTACCTCTATCCCTACAACATTCTGCATTCCTAATTATAGCCAGCCCAAGCTATTCCTTCCATATTTCAAAGCAAGTTCAGAGATAGGCCTAAGATTCTGCTCCAGTAGAACCAGGGAAAAGAAGGAGAATGGAGGGGAGGAAGAGGAATGAGCCAACCAAATCCTGCACTATGCTGCATTTTTATACCCTTTTCCTTGTTAAGAACATAAGAACATAAGAGACGCCAATGTTGGATCAGGCCAAAGGCCCATCCAGTCTAACTCCCTGTGTCACATAGTGGCCAGAAATGCCAGGTGCCATCAGGAGGTTCACCAGTGGGGCCAGGACATTGGATGCCCTCCCACTGTTGACCCCCCCCCCCAAGCACCAAGAAGACAGAGCATCACTTGCCCCAGAGCCCCTATCTATACCTTGTGGCTAATAGCCACTGATGGACCTCTTCTCCATATGCTTATCTAATTCCCTTTTGAAGCTGTCCATACTTGTAGCCGCCACCACTTCCTGGGGCAGTGAATTCCATGTGTTAATCACTCTTTGGGTGAAGAAGTACTTCCTTTTATCCGTTCTAACCCGACCGCTCAGCAATTTCATTGAGTGCCCATGAGTTCTTTTATTATGAGAAACGGAGAAAAGTACCTCTTTCTCTACCTGCTCTATCCCATGCATAATCTTATAAACCTCAATCATGTCTCCCCTCAGTCGTCGTTTCTCCAAGCTAAAGAGCCCTAAGTGCTTTAACCTTTCCTCATAGGGAAAGTGTTCCAACCCTTTTATCATTCGAGTTGCCCTTTTCTGCACTTTTTCCAAAGCTATAATATCCTTTTTAAGGTGTGGTGACCAGAACTGCACACAGTATTCCAAATGAGGTCGCACCATTGATTTATATAGGGGCATTATGATACTGGCTGATCTGTTTTCAATACCCTTCCTAATAATCCCCAGCATAGCATTGGCCTTCTTTATTGCAGTCACACACTGTCTCGACATTTTCAGTGAGTTATCTACTACAACTCCAAGATCTCTCCCTTGATCAGTCTCTGCCAGTTCAGACCCCATCAACATGTATTTATATTTAGGATTTTTGGCTCCAATGTGCATCACCTTGCACTTGGCCCCATTGAACCCCATTTGCCGTGTTGACGCCCACTTGCCCATCCTTGACAGATCCCTTTGGAGTGCCTCACAATCCTCACTGGTTTTCACCACCCTGAACAACTTCGTATCATCCACAAATTTAGCCACCTCTCTCCTTACTCCCAACTCCAAATCATTAATGAACAAGTTAAAAAGCAGTGGACCAAGTACTGATCCCTGCGGTACCCCACTGCTTACCACCCTCCACTGAGAAAATTGCCCATTTATACTCACTCTCTGTTTTCTATTCAACATCCTGTTCTCTAGGATGGGGGTAGAAGCAAGAAGATGTTTCCACACTTGCATTTTACTTTTCGCCCTACGAGACAACATGACCAATATTTTCATGCTATCTTCCCATAAACGAATACCATCCGCATGAAACCACATCACTTGGCCTGGGTCCTCAGCCTTGCCGCAGCCTGGCTGCCATCCCTATCATTGTGATCAGCCAAGCTCCTCTTGGCTATTTTTTTTTTTACCATGTTTGAATCTGGAATAGGACAATCTGGAATTATTAATGATCTGGACAGGTCAGATCAACTGGGATTAACATGTATTGCCATGCAGCAATTACAAAATCCGTATCTGTAATGAGAAACTCGGGGGAGTTTAACAATGGAGTAAGGTATGGTAGAAACTTTGCAACCAGCCTGGACACACAAGGCACGTATGTGACAGTACACGCACACCAATAGCCAAACTGACTTGCAGCCTCCAGCAAACGACACCTTGAGTGGGAAATACTAAGATGCATGATAATATGAACCCAAACATTACTGACATTACCAGGCCCGTAGCCAGGATTTTTTGTTTGGAAGGGGGGCATTTACGTTTTTAAGGGGGCACTCCATAAACTGGGGCATTCAGATCCAGGTTCAAATCCCCACTTGTAGCCTGGAAGCTTGCTGGGTGATCTTGGTCACACACGCTCAGCCTAGCCTACCTCACAAGGGCCCGTGCCCCTTTGCAGTACGACTCCCCAGCCCAGCTGCAGGGCAAGTCTTCTTCTTCTCCGAGCCCCCAGTCGGGGGCCACAGCTGCCTTACCCAGTCCTTGGCTCGGAAGGCTTGCACGCAGTGGGAGCTCAGCATGCCCCTGCCGCTGTGACCCAGCATCCCGGGAGCTTCCGCCTCAAATTATGCCACTCAATCCACTCCTCGCTTCCTCCTGGGAAAGATCAGTGTGCTCCGCCTCCTTCCAGGCCACAAGATTGGCCGAGCCCTTGGCTGGCAGCGATAGACGGATAGACCAGCAGAGGGGCTGGTCAGCTGCAAGAAGAGCCCTTGGCTGGGAAGGGAAGCGCGCTCCTTCTCACATGCAGGCAAACTTAAACCCTGCATGGAGAACGGAGGTCTGGGAGCACACAAGTCCCAACCTGGTCATGCCGATCAATTTTTGCTTAAGCTGCCCGCCTCTAGGCTGTTCTTCCTCTTCCCCGCCACCTCCTCCTCCTCTTCTACCTTGCATTGCTGGCCTCAGCTGTCACAGACCAGTGCGCAGGTAGCAGCACGGGGAGGAGAGAAAAGCCCACCTCAGTTAACAGAGAGACACTTTCAAGGCTGAAGGAAGGGAGAAGATGGTGGGGGGAGAGAGACACATTTGGTGAGAAAGTTTGCAAGGCCGGAAGAAAGAGGGCGGGCAGTGGCAGGAAGGAGGGAAGTGCGCCAAAAAATAAAATAAAAAATGGGTAGTTGGGGGGCCTGAACTAGATGGGAAGTTGGGGGGCCTTAGGAGTAAGTTGGGGGGCCGAGCTCCCAGGGACCTCAGTATAGCTACGGGCCTGGACATTACTGACTGCAGCATCCAAAATCAGGCACGGCTTTGGTGTGCCATGTCCAAAGATGATGTCAACTGTGATGAAACAGAAGAAAAGGAAGCTATGAAAATGCACTACATCTATGTGTATAATTACTCATCATGAAAGGGTAATCAAGTGAAGACGTTAATACATACACAAAAAGGGTATCAAAGTCAGCCATGATCGTTCATAACCACTCTGTTCTAATGTATTGCTGTTCCTATTATGTCAACTGAATTTCATTGCAGACAAAAATGGACACATTGCCAACTACTTTGTTTATATGAACTAGCTGCACTGATTACAGTGCAATCCTAAACAGCGCTGGTGGTGGAAAGTGCTGTCAGGTCTCATAAGAATAAAAGAAGATGCCGGCTGGATCAGACCAATGGTCCATCTAGTCCAGCATCCTGACTCACACGGTGGCCAAACAGTTTCTCGGGACAGCCAACAACAGGGCATAGAGGCCGAGGCCTTCCCCTGATGTTGCCTCCTGGCTCTGGGTCTTCAATGGGTTGAGAGGGCTCTAATAATACTGCCCTGACCACAATGGCCTAGACTAGACCAATCGCATCAAATCTCAGATTCAAAGAGATGGGGGGTACCCTTATCATAGAATCATAGAGTTGGAATCGGCCATACAGGCCATCTAGTCCAACCGCCTGCTCAATGCAGGATCAGCCTAGAGCATCCCTGACAAGTATTTGTCCAGCCTCTGCTTAAAGACTGCCAGTGAGGGGGAGCTCACCACCTCCTTAGGCAGCTGATTCCACTATTGAACAACTCTTGCTGTAAAAAAGTTTTTCCTCATATCCAGCCAGTACCTTCCCGCCCTTAATTTAAACCTACAATTGTGAGTCCTATCCTCTGCTGCCAACAGGAACAGCTCCCTGCCCTCCTCTAAGTGACAGCCCTTCAAATACTTCAAGAGAGCAATCATGTCCCCCCCCTCAACCTCCTCTTCTCCAGACTGAACGTTCCCAAGTCCCTCAGCCTTTCCTCACAGGGCTTGGTCTCCAGGCCCCTGATCATCCTTGTTGCTCTTCTCTGCACCCGCTCCATTCTGTCCACATCCTTTTTGAAGTGAGGCCTCCAGAACTGCATACAATACTCCAGGTGTGGCCTGACCAATGCAGTGTACAGTGAGACTATGACATCTTGCAATTTGGATGTTATGCCTCTGTTGATACACCCCAAGATCACATTAGCCTTTTTTGTCACCACATCACACTGGTTGCTTATAGTTAACTTACAGTCCACCTGTTCCTCAAGATCTTGTTCACACACACTGCTCCCCAGAAGTGTATCCCCCATCCAGTATGCATGTTCCTCATTTTTGTTACCCAGATGTAGAACTCAGCACTTATCCTTTGCTAAATTGCATCTTCATCTGCCTACTTTTCCAGTGTGTTCAGATCTCGTTGAATTCTATCTCTATCTTCTGGTGTGTTCGCTGCTCCTCCCAATTTGGTCTCATCTGCAACTTTAATGAGTAGCCCCTCCACACCCTCATCCAGATCACTGATAAAAATATTGAAAAGTACCAGGCCCAGAACTGAGCCCTGTGGCTCCTTATTGAACACTTTCCTCCATTCAGATGAAATGCCATTGATGATTACTCTTTGAGTGCTGTTCCCTATCCCTATCCACCTAACTATCCTACAGTCCAATCCATAGTCCTTTAGTTTACCCATCAGAACATCATGGGGAACTCCATCAAAAGCTTTCCTGAAATCCAAATAAACAACATCAACATCATTCTCTTGATCCAGTAAGCTCATCACTTGATCAAGGAAGGAAATGAGGTTGGTCTGGCGAGACCTGTTGGGGACATATCCATGCTGACTTCCCCAGATCACCAAGTTGTCCTTTAGATGCTCACAGATCAATCCCTTTAAAACCTGCTCCAGGATGTTCCCTGGGACAGAGGTCCGATTGACTTCTGCCAGGGAAATGATTTGAAGTAATAGAGGCTAGAATGGAGAGCCCACACAACACAAAACTGAGCTGAGGAATGCAAAAGGCACAGCTCAGGAGCAAGGTCCTGAATGTCTTCAGCTGAGGTCTTTCAGCATTAATGCAGTCACTCAGAACAAACACACAGGCTTCTAAAAAGGCTTCTTCTTGTCCCTCTCTCTCCCAGTTCAAAAATGACCAGCCCTCATGCTCCACAACCTACCAGGGTTACAGTGAGCAAGTTACCTACACCTGCTCCTCCCAACATGCAAATTACATAGTTTCATTGCTCCACCCAAGAGCCTACATTCCCAAAGCTCTACATCTGAGTTGTATATAATTCCAAATCCATCTTGACTGTGCAGCGCAGGCACCATAACTGCCACTTTCTGGGCTGAAGGAGAACATAGTCCTGAAATAAGACATTTCCACAACATTATTTCACAAATATGTATTTTGGAATTATCTGGATGTTTCTAAAATTAAGAATGTCTGGTCATCCTGGGTAGGGCTGCCAGCCCCCATGTCCAGGTGGGGGTTCCCCTGCTTCTGGGGGCATCAATCTTCCCCCAGATCAACCCCACTTGGGGATCAGCCTGCCACACACCCCACCCCACCCGCAAAAAGACCCTTAAAAGGGTCTTTTTGTGATCTGAATGTGCGGCCCATGACTGCCCCTCTCCCTCCCCTCCTGCTTGATTTAAAGGGCCCTCCAGCTGGTCAGCGGGCCACATGGTCCCTGCAGATCAGCTGAAACTTGGGTGGGGCTGGGGGGCTTCCCTGCCCACCGTGGAACACCCCCAAATCCCTCCACCAGAGCAACGAGGGGACCTGGCAACCATAATCCTGGGCATTCTGATCTCAGTGTATGTTGAACTTTTCATGGAAATGAGAGGCACATGGATATTAACCATGAAGTGCCCCAAAAGAACTCATATCAAGAAATTAAAAATGGTTCAGTTTGTTCACATACACCTTTCCAGAGCCACTATCATGTAATGAGAACTCTACAGAAAAAGAGTCTCAGAGTTCCATCGTCTTTGAAATTTTGTTTCCCACCTTTAGAGTCTATATCCACAACCATTTCAGTGCCTGAAGCCACAGGCAAAGAAAAGACAGCCCATAATGTGAGCCTCTCCTAGCTCATGAAGAAGTGGCTATGTCTCCCATTGCCAGGTAATTACTACAGCTTTTTCCATACATCATTAACCCTCTGTGCTGTAGTGAGGTATGAGAAGCTGCATTCTGTGAAGGTAGTGGATGCATACAGTTATAATGGGAACCTAGGAAGATCCTCCAGATTCCGCAAAGAACTGATCCCAGTCACCTGTGGAGGAACTGAACAAGTTTTTTTGCATATAATCAGGGCCGGCCCCCACTTATTTTGCACCCTAGATGAGGATCCCTTCTGGCGCCCCCATGCCACGGTGCCCCCCGTGCACCCACCTGGTCAGAGCCAGTGGGGGGGCTTTTGGTGGGGGGCAGGTGCAGTTTGGCACCCCTCGTCAGGGCGCCTGAAGAAGAGGCTGACCGGCAGAGCACTCACAAGCCGTTGCTCCCCAGCCCTGCTACTGCTGCCAATCCCCGGGCGCGAGGAAGAGGAGGAGAAGAAGTGCTCTGCTGGGGAGGGGGAAGGCAGGGAGAAGTTAGCCGGCCCAAAAGGCGGTGACAGCAGCCACCCGGTCTGAGCCTGCGGGGGGGCTTTTGGCAGGGGGGCGGGTGCAGTTTGGTGCCCCTTGTCAGGGTGCCCGGAGAAGAGGCTGACCGGCAGGGCACTTACAAACCATCACTCCCTCAGCCCTGCTGCTGCTGTTGCTCCTGCTGCAGCTGCCAGTCCCTGGCCACGAGGAAGAGGAGGAGGAGAAGCACTCCGCTGGGAAGCTGAGGGGGCAGGCAGGGAGAAGCTAGCTGGCCAAAGAGGTGGCGGGCGGCGGCGGGGGTCACCTGGCCATGGAAATGCAGGGCTTTTGGCAGGGGGGCTTTTGGCAGGGGGACGGGTGCAGTTTGGCGTCCCTAAGGGCCTGTGTGCTCTAGGCGAACGCCTAGTTCGCCTAGTAAGCAAGCCGGCCCTGCATATAATACAACTTGGGCCTAAAGGCCCTAACTGCAACAACGCCATCAGCCATCTCAACAACAACACAACTTCTTCCCAGACACCAACAGGAAGCAGAAGGCGTCTCCTCCAATATTTAATGCTTTCTTAACTGTGCAAGACTTTACACACATGACTGACTTGATGTACTGAGAGTTTTCTTGTTTCCCCACATTCATAATGTACGGAAAGGGTTATGAGAATAGGCATTTTTGCTACAGTCTGAAGCAACAATCATTTTAAAAAGCCCCACTGAACTCAATGTGACTTCTAAATAAACACGTTGATGATTGGACTGTCACTCTCATGCTTTCAGTCATTGTTAAGTTTCAAATTGACACTTGACTCAGAGTGGCAAAAAGTCTTTTGCTCATTTGGGACACAGAATAATTTCACTCTATGCACATTTTGAAGTGATTTAAAATTGCCTACCAATGAAGCTTGAATCTTGTTCCTTCTCTGAGGGTGTCAGGAAGAGGGAACCTGGTATTGTATATATGTTAGCATACTTAAGTGTATGTAAATTTCAAATTCCCTATATCAGCTGTGAAGCTGAAGTGAGAAGAAGAAATGTGAAAAGCCAGCACAGGCCCAGCAGTAAGAAGCTCTTTGGAAGCTGAGTTCAATAGCCAAGTGATACATATGTCCAATGTGTCAAAATACTCTAATGGCAGGGACACTTGCTAATGTGACTTCCACTGACCACACAGAAACATTAGCTGAATATCATCATGAAAGCTGCTTATTAAGGTTATGTTCGGAGTGAGATTTCATAAACAAGATTTATCCTGAAAGAGAGCCTAGGAATCAGTTTAGTACCATTTTAAAAGTATGAATGTTTTCAAATTTGAATGTTGGATACTTCTTCATTCCTGCATTGCACTAAAGTGAAATAAATGCAAGGGGGAAAACATTTTTCTCCACTTTGTGTCTACTAGTTTAAATATTTTTCCACCCAGAAATAGGCATCTTTGAATAGGATTTTTATATATGTTGCAACTACTCTTTCTTACCATCCACTATCATTCAAATAGCATAGAAAGTGCATACAGAAGAAACAAATCTGCAAAACAATACTACACAATACACATATTACTAGCTGGCAAACTCCAGGAGACTGGCAGTGGCAGGACATATTTATTTATTTATACCTTCAGTTTCTAGACCGCTCATCCCCGAAGGGCTCTGAGCAGTTTACATAGTAGTACGGTTTAATTATCTTACTAGGGCCACAGACAATGGGGGGGGGGGAGAGTGATTAGCTGTGGCATACAGTAATTCTCAATGTCATTTCCATCTGTGCAACTGGAAGCAATGTGAGTGTGTTGTGCGATTCTCTAAGATTCACAACATGGTGCGACATGTAGGATTCTGCAACATGGTGACATCACTTCCAGATACACAGCTGGAACTGATGTTGTGGTGGTGCAGAACACAGTTTTGCCCCTCCATTTCTGCCTGCCACCCTATCAAGCATCAGTGGGGCAAAGATCCAAGGTGGGAGGTTGCCAAAGCAGACAACTCAGCCAGCCTACACATGACATATGGGGTATTTCTATCTGGAACC
Source organism: Gekko japonicus (assembly GCF_001447785.1). NCBI lineage: Eukaryota > Metazoa > Chordata > Lepidosauria > Squamata > Gekkonidae > Gekko > Gekko japonicus. Next base: position 68,378 of record NW_015165242.1, on the reverse strand, counting down.
AACGTAGCTTGTGGAAACATTCCCATGAACATGTTTGTGGCTAAAAGATACTGTGTTTCACAGTATGAAAACATCTAGAGCTCGAGGACACACGTTGACGTGAGGTAGAATGTTTCTTTTGCATAGATCTATTGAGAATATGTATCAGTTAATATAGCTAAGTTGTACAGTCGTAGAAGTGTGGTTATTGCACACACACACACACACACACACTCTCTCCAAAGAAGCATATTGCAAAGGTAAAATGTACATTTATTGAGGTAGATTCAATTCATATCCATGTTGCAGTAGAAAAGAGAGACAAAAGCTTAATCAAAAGAATGCTGTTCCCTATCACTAGTGTCCAACTAAACCAGCATTGTGTCTGTGCAAGTAAGATGGCATGGTTTCTACAGGAGAGATCTGTAGATGCCTCTTGCTCCTTGCAGGTCCATGAGGAATGGGGAAAGAACAAAAAGGGCACATTAAGAGAAGGAATCAGACAGAAGCTCCCAGGTCATTAAACAAAGAGAGGCATCTCATCCATTAAGAAGATAACACATATACACATTTAGAGCAATGTTGCACTCAGTGTCCAAGCATGCTGAGTCATCTTACTCTAACAAGATCCACCCCTTCTTTGAAATATTTTTAATAGCTCCTATCAATATAGTTCCTTTACAAAGCAATGTATTTTAAATTCAAAACAACAAAAACTATGTTTCAAACCTAAGATATTAGACAACTAACACATTTCTGCAAATTTTAAAGGAAAACACCTCTAAGATTAATAATTTTCTAACATTTTTGTCTCTTGGGGTATCCTGCAGTCAGGTTCCCCTCAAGGTGGTATTAAATCATTGGTCCTGGAGCTGGCCAGGATTGGAGCCAGAGAACCCAGTTGACCTAGCAAGACTGTCTTCCAATCGCTTTGCTTAAGTAGGTTGGGGGGGGGGGTAATGGATCCAGCTGCACTACCAGCAGGTGCTGGAGTTCCTGAGGCACTGGCCAGGATCCTGCAAGGAAGTACTACCGACAGCAACCTGTTCTAGTCCTACAGTGGGGTTGCATGCGCCAATCTGGCACTTCACCTCTTCTGTGCTACCTCGGCCCAGGCCTTCCACCACTGCCATTCCTGAAGAGTGGGAAAGGGGCCTGGGGGGGCTACATGCCCAGGCTCAAGATCCGCCCATCACAGGCCTGTTGGCTACTTCAGGGGGTACTGGTGAGGTTTCCCTTGCAATTTCTGACAGGGTGGCCTCTGGTGCTGATGATACACTACCAGCAGGTGCCTCTGCAGTGTTCAGCCCTCCCTTGTCCCTCTGGTCCTCCTCAGCCACTGACTTTGTCTCCTCGGGCTCCTCCCCTAAGGACTCCAAGTTGGAGACACTAAGCTGGTCAGAGGGGGTCATGACCTGAGGTATTTTTCAACCCCACACACATATAGCTTTCTGAGGTGAGGACAATATTCTCTTGGTAAGCAGGAAAAGTCATAAAGGACCGTATCTCTCTGGTGTGTTTTTGGACTGCGTCTCTCCACTGTACAAAACAAACTCATGTTTGTTTTTACCCAGTGGCAAAATGTATACTTTTGTACCAAGAAGAATGGTTGGTTTTTATACCCCACTTTTTACTACCACTGTGAGTGGTGACTAGTTGTACTCTGGGGGCATTCTTTCCTACTGTACAGGGGACAATGTCCTAGGAGGGCAAAGTCGTACAGCCACTTCTCTATGCATTCTGCCAAAAAAAAAAAAAAAGTACAACTGGGGGAGCAAATCTAACCTGGGGGTAACTCCAACTTTAAGATGGAAAAATGCAAATTTAATGGACAAAACACTGCAATGGAAGCAAATAGGAAGGAAATGCTGACAAAAAATTAATGGATAAACAAATGAAATTAAACGTGACACATTTGCAAATCCTCATTCATGAGAGTGACAGCTCATTACTCTGACATTGTTTAACAGTGAGCAGTAAGGATATATTTCAGCCAACTATATGAAAACTAACATTGGGTTTGCAACCCCCACCCCCACTTTTAATGGTCTTTTGTGGGCCTCCAGGAAAATCTCATTAGCATGGGCAGAATTACAGGAGCTTTCCTAGGAGTCCAGCACTCATTGCAGGGGACCATTATCTCCTGCTTGCCTCTCTGATTAAAGACAGTCATGCGCCCCAGTGAAGGAGTCACCTGGAGGACAGAAGAAATCTGAGGAGGAAAGGAGAAAGGACACCTAAAGGGAACATACAGAACGTACACAGGCATTCCTCAGGCTCCTGTCAGTTGAAGACAAAAGGCAAATGTCACACTGGGTTTCTTTCATCTTTGTGAACCAGGCCTTCAGCTAATGCTGGAGAAAATATCAATGTGAACTATTCTAGAATATGACTTGTGATAGTCTCCTTGACAGCTGCACATGTTCAATTAGGCTAGGGTGTGTGTTCAAAGACGTGTTCCCTTTGCCATGGCAATGATGTCACTTGGCTGATGGGAAAACATGAGTAGCATTGTTTAAAAACCCAGCTGTGGAAATGGAGGTTCAGCTTCAGCAGCCTGCAAATGGAGATAATCAGAGGGCTGCCTTTGCAATATTCTCCTCTGATCTCAATAATGAACCAGGCACAGATCACTAACAGCAGCCCAGTATTTACAAGGCCAGGACACTGATGACCCTAAATGAGATATAGTACAATAAACATATAAGTCAAAAGCAAGGCTTGATTTGGGAAAAGGCCCTGTCATAACCAAAGATGGAAGATAATGAAAAAACATGGGTGAACTCTGAACATGTTCAGAATTATTTAATCAGTGAGTCATAGCCACAGTTTGTCTCCAGCTTAAGTTGCTCTGATATGCTTTGTAGAACAAAGTTTGAGTCCAGTGGTTCTTTTAAGACCAACAAAATTTTATTAAAGGTATAAGCTTTCGTGTGCAAGCACACTTCTTCAGATACATTGAAATGGTAGTTGCCATATAGATAGACTGTGAGCAGCAAATTAACATAGAGCATGACAAAGGTGTTTGACAGATGCAAGGACCAAACCATATAAACTAAGGCCCCGGTCACACGCACCAGATAACGTGGGGGGGGGAGGTGTGGCTGTTTGCCCCAGAGCAAAATAAAGCACGGTAGCCAGTTCACACAGTCCCTCGAGCCTCCGTGCTTCGGCTGTTAGCTGGCGATCACACGACGATGCTGCAGCGTGGCAAAGAAGCAGCACGGCACGATCACACAAGTGTTTTGTGTTTGTGCGCATGCACAGTTCCGTGGAGCAGCACTGCTTTCAGTTTCCTGTTTGTGCGCATGCACTTGCGTAAAACATTCGGTTTGTGACGGGATGTGGACGGGCACCAGATGCCACAGGATACTAGAGCTCCCGCGATCAGACGTCCGCCTGTGCTGCGTGTTTTCCGGATACTAGTGCACTTTCCTTGGTACTTTTTAACTCTGCATCTTCGGCAGGATTCCACGGGCTGGCCACGGTGTGCTACGCTTCCCAGATATTACGGTGTGTTTGTGCCCCGAAAATCCACCCAACATTCGTGCCTTTTGTGTGGCAAATTCTCCGTGTGACCGGGGCCTAAGCTTGTTTTTCCAATTTAGTCCTTGGTTTTAAAGGTGCCACAGGACTCAGACTTTGGTCTTCTGCTTCAGACCAACATGACTAACATATGCTTTGTAGTTTATGGTTCTTGCAGCAACCAGATAAACAGGCCATGCATGTTCAAGGAGTAGTCTGAGTGACTATAAATCTACCCATACATCCAATTCAGGGCTTTTTTCTTCTTAGCAGAATCCCAAACTTTGTCCCAAATTCAAAAGCAATACAGATAGCAGCTATCCTTGGGTAAACACTATAAAATTGCGATCAATCTATCAGCCTCGGAGTGAATTACCATCACACTAGTGTTCATAACTTTGATCTTCTGCTGTATTGCTGAATTGCTATGTTTGTACTAAGTTTAAGTTGAATAGCTTAACTTATTTATGCATAACGAAACAACAATAGATCTAGGCCATTTCAGTCTGAGTCACTTAGCTATCTCTGTGATAATAGTTGTAACAGCGGAAGGGGGGGAAAGATACATAGGGAAAAACTGAAACATCTAACAGTAAATCTTTCATGAGATTCTTATGTCCCCTAAGCACACATCAATCCTCCTTTTTCTCCTTCTTTCTCTTCTGTCCAGGTATCTGAAAATTTCCATGGAAGGCTTAGGCTCAAACAAGACTGAGTACATCTTCCCAGCATCTTTTAAAATACAGCAGCATGCAGCGCTTATTCAGAATGAGGCTTTAAGCATAGGGGAAAGGGTTTAACTCTTTCACTCCCCCACAGCTTTGCAAGGAACAAAAGACAGGTATCATTTTTTTTTTCTTTAAAGGGCTGGCAATAGTGTCATGGAATGGTTTTGATTAGTGAAACTGTGCGGGAGTGAAAACTTTAAACAGTGTCTCCACCAGTCAAGTCAAGTCAGAAGAGACTAGGGAGAACCATGGTCTCAGTCACCTCTAATATGAACCTCAGGCTACCTCTCAAAGCAGTATTAAACATGTGTGTGGTATGTCCCTCTTCAGATTACAGGTGAGGGATAACATGCTTGAACATTCATCCATCTTCTAATGCCCTTTGCATAACAAAACTGGATGTGAGAGATTCTAGAATATCATTCTCCCTTACATGCAGTTTTCTAAGTCCAGGACTGGGAGGAGATGGTTAAGGACCAGTTCTCCACTTCTGTCACCCAATCAGCAGCTTGGGGTGTTACAAAGAGGAAGTTGCCAACACACTTTTATTTATTAATTAATTCAATTTATACCCCGCCCTCCCCAGCAGGACAGGGACTTCAGGGACATAGGACTGCTGAAAATGTGGGAGGAGGTAATTGTTGGAAGTGCAAGACTGTACAGGGTCACTTTGTACCAAGCACACCTGTACTCTAGAGAGGGCAGTGGAGCCACCAAGGTTCATTGGTCAGTTTCCTTTGTATCATTCCTCTTCTCTGTTTTGCTGCTGTCTTTTTGTTTACCCAGAATGCTGCTCTTAGGGACTTCCTTCCTTGTGGATACCTCCCACTCTTCCTGCTTCCTTGTCTAACCTTCCTGATGGCAAGATGTTTCTCAGCAACTTTCTCTATCACAGGTTAGACAGATAGCTAGAATGTCTATTCTTCTTTTCCTATAATTGTATGGAGTTACTTAACAATAAAGAACTTCTGTTTCTTTTCTAAAGCAACAGGCCTCGTGTGGAATTTATTCATAAAGCAGCATCCCCCTTGTGCTGAGCAAACCAGATCTAAAATGAATAGGTACAGGCATAGCCCATGGCCACCATGTTAGCCGAATTGCTTTATTTACAGCAATTGGCAATTTATAAATGGGTTCTTGCCAACTATACCAAGGTCCTGTTCCCACCAAGGGTTACCAGTAAAAGATTTGAGTCGGTTGTAGTTAAAATAGATGTCTTTTACTTAAAAATATATCTCATACAAACAATACTGATGCACTCACACATTCAAAGAAGTTCCTAATAATTACAGTATTAAAATAAGTACTGTTGCATTAGCGGGTAGGGGTGATGGTGGGCAATAATCTGTCTTGCAGCTTGGTTGTTCCAATGAAGAATGGATGGGAAGAAATAGAAAATAAAGGGATCCACACTACCAGAACTAGCTGGACTGTGTGGGGGTCTCTTGACTGCAGATCAAGAGATCAAAGTATAGGCAAGGGTTGGGGATAGCAAGTGGGACTCAAGGACAGTAAAAGCAGATAGGGGTTATTGCGGGGAGTGCTAGCTAGGAAGGGCCAAGTGAATGGTCCTTTCCTTTTATAGGGGGTCCAAGAGATGGGCTGTGGCAGTGCCAACCTCTTGACCCACCTACCTGTCAGTCCATCCCCAAAACAATCTTACTGGTTGCATGTAGGGAGGGGTGTTTACCTAAAAGGAGTGGCCAATATTGTAATCTAAGACCTTACTCAGAGTATGGCATCTGGGCAGGTGTGAAACCTTGGCGTCAAGATGCTCCATTGTAGTGTTGATGAAGCTGGCCATTCTATTGAAAACCAAATGTCCATTTGGCAGGAAATGCCTTCTCAGGAACAAAGCAATGATGAGTGGTACATGACCAGAGGTCATTTCGGGGGGGGATCGCGGGGGATCGCAGGTCCCCCAGGTGAGGTATGGGGGTGGGGTACATGACAAAGCCCCGCCCCCTGCTTCCGGCCGCCCCGCTTCCGGCCCTCATTCAGCCAGGAGGAGGCAGGAGAAGAGGGAGGGTAAGTTGCTTCCTCCCTGCCTCTCCCCACCCTTGCCTGCCTGGGGCCAGGGAGGGCCTTCGCGGGGCTTCCTTGCACTCCCACTGGCCTTGCAGGTCCACCACCGGGCCCCTCATGGGGCTCGGCAGTGGAGCTGCAGGGCCGGCAGCGGCGGCCGGGACCATTGGGGGCGGGGTGTGTGGCCTTATGACACACTTCCGGTGATGTCAGGGGGTGTAGCCTTATGACACACTTCCAGTGATGTCAGGGTGTGTGGCATATGCTAATGAGTTATGCTAATGAGTTCCCCTAGCTCTTTTTCTACTAAACGACCCCTGTACGTGACCACAAACAGTTCTGCAATGGGGCTATTTCTTCTCAGAGTTGTTGTTTCTCCTTGCTCACAATAATGGAGGTTTGTGCTTCTTCACCAGGCTGGGTGACTGTGTAGCTGAAACCTTATTTACATGTAAGGCATGTGCATGCACCTTCTATGTGTGGCATCACAACAGGTGACATATAGTGTACAGTCTTCTGAGCCTATGTACACAGTCCATTGTGTGTAGCAATAAATAGTTCATAAAGCAAAATATCAATCTCATTCTCTAACAACCACTGCAGGCTAGATCCAAGTCCAGTCTGTCTAGTACTGCTAGGTCCATAGGGACTAGCCTGATCTAAACTGTGTTAATCCAGGAGGAGGTGACAGGAATACGTTTGCCATATTCAGCATCCCTCAATCTGGGTAGTCTAATTTGTATACTATGCAAATTGTTTGCTAATCATGTGAATCAAATACCTCAACTGTTACATTATCGACCAGATGCTTTGCATTTCCTGTTAAGTAACACAAAAAAAGTTAGGCAGGATCATAGAAAATGTATTTTGACTTGACCCTTTGCTCAGGTGTTCATCTGAGACAACAGCAAATTTTGTCAAAGGCTGCAGTCACACAGACTAAATAATGCACTTTCAATCGACTTTCAGTGTACTTTCCAGCTGTCAGGCTTCCCCACAGCATCAATGAAGTACACTCTTGCAGGAAGGTTTTACTTTTATTTGAAGCTATAGGTGCATGTACAGGATCACTGTTAGGAATTAGCGGGGAGCAACGAGCATGGCAGGTTATAGTACATTCAAACAACTGAGGCCCAATTGCGGGAGTTCCTGCGCACGCCATCGGGCCTGGGAGCAAACGCTTCTAGGCGGCATAACAAATCTCCTTCCCACAGTCCTTCGTGAGATCACCCAAGCAACTATCTAGCAGCAACCACCTGTGGCCTTGAGAGATATAGACGTTCCAGCAGCCAAGCACTTAAGCGCATCAACAGGTCTACATATGAAAGTGAAAGCTATCAAGTGCATACATGGAGAACAGAAAAGGAATTTGGCAGCTTGCTGACACCAGCTGGATTTTGCCAGTTCACACAGTAAAATCCACTTGGAAAGGGCATTGAAAGTGGATTGAAAGTGCATTATTTAGTCTGTGTGATCACAGCCAGAAAAAGAGAAAGTTGAAGCAAGGCCATGTCTCTAATGGCCACTGGTTTGCTGCTCCAGCAATGCATGGCTCTGAATTAATATCCAAGCAGACGTTTGGCTGGCGACAACCCAGGAGAGGGCCTTCTCAGTTGTGGCAGACAAACCCTGGAACTCTCTTCCCAGGGACTCATCTGTCCACTTCTATTGCCATCTTCCATCAAGGCATGAAGACCTCTTTTTTTCCCTTTGGTGTTCCCTCAATGATTCCTCTTTTCTGCCCAGTGTTGTTGTTTTCATGTTTTTGTATGCATATTTTAGCTCTGGTTTAATCACATGTTTCTGTTGGTTCTAATGTTTTTTAGGATGTGACTTTATTATGTACATTTTTAATTTGTTAGCTGCCTTAACACACCCCTCCAACTGGCCTCAGTGGGGTTTCACTGGTTTCCACGAAATTCATTGTCAACGAAGTGTGATTTGGACTGAAGAAGCCTGAGGTCTAACCCTAGGTTCCTTCGATTTGGAAACTTAAGAATGGGGCACAGAGTGCCTAGAAACAATTGATAACAATGGCAATCATAGATGGGAGTACCTTGAATGGTATGACAAAATACCTTGAAGCAGTCCAAGCCTCAGTGTAGGGGGGTGGCATAAAAGAGTATTCAATCCTGTGAGCCTCCACCTGCGGTCCATATAGCCCAGAAACACGTTTAACACCTCAGTGTGAAGAACTAGGCCTCAGTTAAGCTACTAGCTCCAGATGGACTCCCACAGACTTCAAGTCCATCAAAATTTCACACTTCCTGTTCAGAAACAAACAAGCTGTAGCTTGAGTCATGGTGAGAAGTGTTCTTTGCCTTATGGGTGAATGTTGTGAGTTGCACAGAAGAACCAGAAAAGGTCCTAGAAATACAGATGCCTGAAACCTATTTTGTTCTCAGCCAGATGCTCAGCAACAGCAGATGCTATCCTCTGGAACGCTGCATATAATAATCCAATTGCCCAGTCGTCAGATGAAGAAAGGGGAAAGGCAGCTGCTGTTATCTTGCTTGTTACCACAGCTCCCCGTGTGTTTGAACAGAAGGTGCAGTGAGACAAGCTTGGCTGACATAGCTTTCATGTCCACTGCTGCCAGAGCCTAAGAAAGCCATATAATCTGTGCAACTCCAGTGTATGATACCAAACAGAAAAGGAACTCATATCAAACTCCATGGGAGTATTTGTGGTTCTCTTTCTTGCATTTTTTTGCCTTAATGCCTCAGAAGGATCTTCAAGGAAGAAATGCCAGAGTATATTTCTGCTACTTTTTCTTCTCTTTGCTTTTTCTTTCTTTTGTGGGTTTTTTTTTGAAACAGAAGATAAAACAAACCTTAAAAATAAAAAAGAGAGAGGAATATAGAAGGGAATGAGCTCATTGAGCCTTTGCTGATTTCACGGTCCTCCTCAGGCATGAGTAAAATGGAATGGGGGTGAGGATTGGGAAAATAACTCTCCCCCAGCACTGTTTCTGTTAGATCGCGCTAACAAAGGACTCGTAAAGTGATTCAGCAAGTGATTCAGCTTTATTGGAAGTAACGAACAAGCACTAAACTCAGTAAGAAAACCAGAACGGAAAACAGTGGGAGCTTATGCTCCTTTTAAACATAACCGGGCTAATGTAGCCACGCCTATTTACAAATAACAACCAATGAGATTGCTTAGTTAAGGACCAATGAAAGTCTTTCCCTCGCAGGGAAAAGGCACAGTTCTGATTGGTCGCTGTTCCCAATTGTTTTATTATTTACAAACATGCAATCAACCTTTGTACATCAGTTATTCCAACAGTATTTACACTCATAGTCCTTCAGATAAGTCGGCATTTGCCGCGAACGCTGGGACCTGCGGAGCGGTGCAGGCTCCATGGGCAGACAAGGTTGTGGGTCAGAGTGGGGTTCACTACAGCCTGGATCAGGCACAGACTCGACTGGGATTTCAGCCCCGCACACAGGGTTCTGCCCTGACTCGGGGACAGTACCGGGCCTTTCGGTACTCACCGCCTGCTCTGGGGGTGTCCACTCGACATCAGGGGATTCAGCCGTCGGAGAGTCAGCGCTGTCCCTAGCCCAACGTCTCCTTAACTGATCTATGTGGCGCCGCCATATTCGACCGTCAGCTAACTGCACCACATACATTCGAGTACCCACAGAGTCGGATATAACCCCAGGAAGCCATAAGTGCCCGTTTGCATAATTTCGTGCGAAAACCTTGTCCCCTTTTTCAAACATGCGCACCTTCGGTTGCGCCGTGGTACGCTCGGATTGCTCTTCAGTGAGGTCTGGGTGCATTCGGTTCAAACGGGTCGTGAGTCTCCGCCCCATTAACAATTCGGCCGGACTACGGCCTGTAGCACTACAGGGGGTGGTGTGCTGCAGCAAAAGAAAGGAGCCCAGCCTCTGGCTCCAGTCCCCTTCGTCCATTTTACCCAGGGCCTCTTTGGCCGTCCTGACCATCCGTTCGGCTTGGCCATTAGATGCCGGATGGAAAGGGGCCGAAGTCATTTGGCGTATGCCATTACTCGTGAGGAAGAGCCTAAATTCCTCAGACACAAATTGAGGCCCGTTGTCACTGACGATGACGTCAGGCAACCCGTGGGTGGCAAAAAGTCGGCGGAGCGCATGGATCACAGCAAGTGATGTGGTCGATTTCATATGCACGACCTCCAGCCATTTGGACATAGCGTCCACCACAATTAGGAACATTTGCCCTTGGAGAGGGCCAGCAAAATCTATATGCAATCTGGCCCAGGGTTTACCAGATGACTCCCAGCCTTGGGGTGTAGCTTGTGGGGGATCGGGTCTGACTTGCTGGCATTTGGGACACCCTCGTACCCATTCTTCGATCTCTTTGTCCAGCCCCGGCCACCAGACATACCCTCTGGCCAACGCTTTGGTGTGTACCATACCGGGGTGACCCTCGTGCAGCGACTCTAACACTCTCGTCCTGAGTTTGTCAGGAACCACCACCCTGTTCCCCCATAATACACAGCCCTTAGAAATGGATAGTTCATTTTGACGGCTTTTGTAAGGGCCGAACTCCGGTTCAACGCTTCCAACCGGCCACCCCCTCCAAACCCAGTTTAATACTCGGGACAGCACGCTATCCTTGGCCGTGTGTGCTGCAATGTCCCTGGATGATACCGGGGGTCGAGGAAGCTCCTCAATTGCCAAGACCTCACAGGCGGGGGCAGGGTCTGCGCCAATGTCCGGCACCGGGCACCGGCTGAGGGCATCCGCATGCCCAATCGCTTTCCCAGGCCGGTGCTCTAAGTCAAAATCGTAAGCCTGCAAAAATATCGCCCATCTAAGCATGCGTGGGGACATGATATTTGGCAATTGCTTATCGGGCGCAAAAATCCCCAGTAGCGGCTTGTGGTCAGTGACCAGCAAAAATCGTCTGCCAAAAATAAAATCATGGAACTTTTTGACAGCCGCTACCAACGCCAGACCCTCCTTGTCTATCTGGGCATAGTTCCGCTCTGCCGCAGATAGTGATCTAGAATAAAAAGCGATAGGCGCTTCGCTCCCATCAGGCATCAGATGGCTTAAAACTGCGCCTACTCCAAAAGGTGAAGCGTCAGCAGCTAACACCAGGAGCTTGTGTTCATCATAATGCGTGAGTACGGCATTAGATGTCAGCAGCTCCTTGACTCCCACAAAAGCCTTTTCCTCGGCCTGCCCCCACTTCCATTTTGCCTCCTTGTGCAAAAGCGCGTGCAAAGGGGCCGCCACTGATGCCTTATGCGGTAAAAACGCATGATAAAAATTCAGGAGTCCTAAAAAGGATTGGAGCTCCTTCTTACTCACCGGCCTGGGGGCGTTTTGGATTGCAGATACCTTCTCATCCGTGGGGTGGACTCCCTCTGCGTCAATGCGAAACCCCAGGAAGTCCACACTTTCCACCCCGAGCGTGCATTTTGAGCGCTTAACTCTGAGACCGGCATTTTGAAAACGCCTGAGGACCTCTTTAACCCGGTCCAGTAGTTCCTGTTCAGACCCGCCCGCAATCAGCACGTCGTCAAAATAGGGCACTGTGCCAGGTACCCCCCTTAGTAGACGTTCCATGAGGCCCTGAAAAATCCCAGGTGCTACGTTGACCCCGAATTGCAGCCTGTTCACTTTAAAAGCCCCTTGGTGGGTTACAATTGTTTGGGCCTCGGCAGCCTCCGGGGTGACAGGCAACTGCTGGTATGCCTGGGCCAGGTCAAATTTGGCGAAAATCTTGCCACCCCCCAGGGAAGCCAAAATGTGGCTTATTACCGGGACCGGGTACGAATGTTGCTGCAGCGCCTTGTTAATCGTACATTTGTAATCGGCGCATAGTCGTATGGACCCGTCTGATTTGACAGGGGTTACGATCGGGGTCTCCCATTTGCTGTATGGTACTGGCTCTAAAACCCCTTGCTCAACTAGTTTGTCAATCTCTTTTTCCACCTTATGTTTGAGAGACACAGGTACTTTCCGATACTTCAACCTAATAGGTTTGACTGACGGATCTAAGTCAAACGCAACCGGGGGGCCCTTGTACCTCCCCAACCCTTCGGCAAATACATCAGGGAACAGGTCGTACAGCATGCCCCATTTATTTTCAGACATCCTGTTAATCCCAGAAATACCAATGCCCAATGGCTCAAACCAGTCCAACCCCAGCAGGTTGACCCGGTCTCCCTCAGCAATAAGACATGACAGTTTAACACATTTCCCCTTATACTCAACAGTAACAGAGTCCCGTCCGGCCAAGGGAATTCGGTTGCCCTGGAAGTCGGACACTCTGGTCTCCGCAGGCTGGAGCCGCCGCCGGCTACGAGTCGGAAACAGCTGGTGCCAGGACGTGGCAGATATCACCGTCACAGATGACCCGGAATCCACTTCCATGGTACACGGCCGGCCGTCGAGGAGAGGGGTCACGGTGATCTTGCCCTGACAGCTGGTGCGATTGATGGCCGATGCGCTTGACAGGGTCGCTGTCAACTGGCAGCTTGCTTCCGGAGCCGATGAACGCTGTTTGCCACGAGTGCTGACTGGAGTGCCCTTCTGCGCTGATCTGTTGCTTGGTGACGAATCCTTACGCGTCGACCTGCAGACTCTGGCCAGATGGCCGCGCCGCCCACACGCTCTGCAGTCGACATCACGAGCCCAACAGGAGTCGCGCTGGTGTTTCCCGCCACAACCGGAGCAAGGCTTGACGTTGGTAGTCTTCGCTGGGGTCCGCTTGCCTCGAACCGCGTTGACGTCATCATCCGCGTCTTCGCCCTCGCTGTCTCGTTGAGCGTGTATACTGGGCTCTGCCACCCGCTGGCGGACCTCCTTCGTGGACCTATCCGCTGCTTCTGCGGCCAAGGCCTCTTCGTAGGCCACTGCCCAGGTCAGAGTGGTACGGGCGAACAGCCTTTGTTGTAGCTTCTCGTCTCTGAGGCCGCACACAAGACGGTCTCGGAGGGCTTCTTCCACGTCATGGAAGTTGCACGGCCGTGCGGCTTTGCGAAGGGCCGCCACGAAATCCGCGATGGTCTCGCCTCCGGCCTGGCTCCGCTTGTAAAACGCGTGCCGGCAGGCGATCTCCGCCGGGTGTGGGGGATAGTGAGCCTTAAGCTTCTCCGTGATGTCAGCGTAGGTGACAGTCTTTATATCAGTTGGGGCCACCAACGACCTGGCTATGTCGAAGGTCCCCTTCCCGCAGGAACTCAGGAGGCACGCCCGTTTCTTGGCCTCGTCTGTAATGTCGTGTGTCTCCAGATGGAACTCGAACCTGGATAGGTAGGAGTCCCAGTCTTCTGAGGAAGGTTCGAAGCACTCGAACTTCTGGCTTCCAGCCATCGTGGGAGACTTGGGCACCGGAGCTGGTGGCGCCTCCGCCGGATCGGCTGCTGTGCTCTGCTCGCTTTCTTCCGAGTCCGAAGTGTGGATGTCCGCAGGGCTGCCTACCTGCTCTAACATCCCACCTTCGTCGCCAATTGTTAGATCGCGCTAACAAAGGACTCTTAGAGTGATTCAGCAAGTGATTCAGCTTTATTGGAAGTAACGAACAAGCACTCAACTCAGTAAGAAACCAGAACAGAAAACAGTGGGAGCTTATGCTCCTTTTAAACATAACCGGGCTAATGTAGCCACGCCTATTTACAAATAACAACCAATGAGATTGCTTAGTTAAGGACCAATGAAAGTCTTTCCCTCGCAGGGAAAAGGCACAGTTCTGATTGGTCGCTGTTACGAAGCGACCAATAGGAAGTTCACTCAGAGGAGCCTGGTCTGGCTCGAAGCTTAACATAGGAGTCCTATGAGGTGATTCATGTAATCGTTTCAATACATTACAGTTTCAGTGCCAGAAAACAGCTGGGGGGGGAAGCAGGAGCCTTTCCTCACCCTGTGGTGGCATTCAGAACCCCAAAAGGCTCTACTTAAAAAAAAAAAGACATTCCCTGCAGCCCAGATGGGGGGAAGGCAGGAGATCTTCCTCACCCTGTGGTGTCATCCTGAGCCCAAACAGGCTCTACTTAAAAAAAAAACCCAACCCCTGTTGTGGGGCTGCAGGGAACCCAGTTGGAATCCTGGGAATCCAGATCCAGCTTTTTAAAAACCTGCATGTTTCGTTTGGCCCTTTGTCACTCTCCCTCCAAGCCTCCTTCTAATGTTCATGGGAGGGAAAGCCCAGAGACTAGATATTAAGAAAATTTCCAAATACTACCAGTTGTCTTTCCCCCAAATTTGGATTAGTTATAGCTATTACCCACTTCAGCACCTTGCCCCCAGTACAGCAGTTTGGGTTTGGATGTTGCTTAGTTAATACCTGAATACACATCCCTGGTAAACAAAACCATATGTATGTGCAATCTCTGGATGGCCTCTCCTGTGGTTTCATATGGATATTAAACAACTTGAGGGGGGGGAATGAAGTCCTGGAACACCATAACATATAACTCTCATGGTGCTGGACAAAACTCCCCTACCCACACCTTCTGGGGGGGGGGGGACCAGAACTCATGATACTGCCTTATTCTGACTCAGACCATTGGTTTATCAAAGTCAGTATTGTCTACTTTAACTGGCAGTGGCACTCCACAGTCTCAGGTACAGGTCTTTCATATCAGCTCCTAAACCATCTTAATTGGAGATCTTGGGAATTGAACCTGGGACCTTCTGTATTCCAAGCAAATGCTTTACCACTGAGCTACAAGCCTTCCCCTAGGGAGGGAGGGAGGAATGGAATCACCAGAGTCTGGGGCTCACAATACCCATCTAGAAGGATAGCATGGCCACTGATACAAAAGGCCATCAAAAGGTCCAGAAGAGAGGGGGAGAAGGCACACTCCCCCTCTCATTTTCTCAGTGGTCATCATTCTGTTCCAAAGAAAGATCTGAAATTAGATTAAAATGAGTTTCATCTAAAACCAGTTGAATAGCTAATACCCACTTGAGCACCTTCCCCCCAAAGGCACTATTAGCAACTAGACAATAGTTGTTAAAATCCTCTGACTCCAATGAAGGTTTTTGTCAAAAGAGGCCAACTCTTTAGGTATTTGTTTTGTTTATTTAGAGATTTTTTTATTTCACCTCTCCAGAGTCCCGCTGAAGGTAAATTATAAGTAAAAACACTATACAACTGTATCATAATGAATCATCTATATAAAAAACAAAAGCTATTAAAATCAAGCCAGAGACATAAAAACAGCATAAAGCTATTCATAAAATAGATACCAGGCCATACACAGACCATAAAACAGCTAAAATGATATAATGGACACAACTGAATATTTAAAATACCTCATTGCCTAGCTTTGGGTTTTGGTCCAAGCAAAATGAGAAGTTTATAAAGAAAAGTCTGTAAAGAAACTTTTTACAGAAATGAATCACACACATTTATATAACACTAATAATCCAGGCTTGAACCTTTGATCTTTGCAATGTGAAATCAAGGCACAATTATTTCAGCTGAAATTTCTGAGGCCACATGCTGTGACCCAAAACTGGGTCAGCAAAGGTCAAATACTCACAAAGTCTATATTTTTCTGTTTTAAAAAACCCTATTTTGCTGGGTCAAAACAAGTTATCAACAGTTGAAAGTACATTGAGAACCCAGGAGAATGGAAACCCCATAATTGAACAACAAAAGTAACAGTGAACATTTCACCACTCAAGAAATACATTACATTAAAACTTTCCTGGAAGCCTAGGAAAGATATTGAAGGGGGAGCAACATTCAACTTTTGAGTTGCCTTGACTGGAGTCATCTTGGCAAGCTCAAAATAATAGAACTATAACATAACTGGTTAGGTCTCAGTTGCAAGCTTGTATCCAGTTTCGATAATCCATTTCTTTAGTACTCAGAGAATAATACAAATAATACAGTATGGTGATTTTACATATGTGAGGGATGTCCAAAAGTACATTTAAAGAAGGAAGGCAAAGCTGAGCATTCTTAAAATTCCAGTCAAATCAAAAGGGCTTGGTGCATAATGTTGCATTATAATTGGGGACAACATGCACTCTCAGTTTCTTGTCTTGCAGTACTTCCTGTGCATCTGAAAGTAAGGACAAATAGAACCAGATTGGTGTCCAAATTCTGGGCAAAGGGCAGCAACAAGAGTAATGTGTTTCTCTTTTCCATTGTCCAGGCTAGCAGGGCATATGCGAAACATTCCTCTCTATCCACCATCGTGGCAAAGCTTTATGCCACAAGCACAATACAGTACAGATGGCCCTGTGGTTGTTGTTGTTCAGTCGCACAGTCGAGTCCGACTCTTCGCGACCCCATGGATCATCTCCCGCCAGGCCCTCCTGTCTTCCGCCGTCCTCTGAAGTTGGCTCAATTTCATGTTCGTGGTAGTCTCCAGCATTTTTGGGCCTGTGGAATCATTCCATTACAGATAATTTAACTATCTTTACCAGGATGTCTCTGCCAGTGTTTTTTCTTTCTTTCTGGAAGAGGACATTTTGGCATTTGAAATCAGAATCTACAGATCTCTTTCACTAGGTAATATAACTTCATTGTTACACTTTTTGATGGAAAGTGAACCTAAACCAAAATGTCGAGGTCCAATTCGATGGTTATTGTTGGGGTTAAAAAAGTCAAGGAATTCTGAGGAGAGCAAGAGGTGTTTCTGAAAGGCCAGCAAACAAAAAAGAGAGTTAAGAAGTCAGAGGGGCTTGCACACTATTTCAAGGGGAATATTCAGATAAAACATCTGAGGCCTTTGAGAAAAGCTGAAAAAGTTTTGATAAGACTCATGAAATTTCTCAAGGAGTTCTGCACATCCTAAAAAATGAATGGCAGCTTGCAGTTTTGGAATTGACAGCCCTTTGATGTATTCCCTGGTGATGTCACACATAGCTGGTAGCTCTGAGCTGTCACTATCAGTGTTTTTGTATAGCTGCCTGGATAAGGTGCTGCCTCAAGCGGTAAAACTAATTTTTTCTTCCTTCCTTCTTGGTTGCCTTAAATGAGGAAATAACCTGATGGGCCCACAGTATGTAAGGCACATGAATTTCAGTCATATTTCTACACAGATGTCAAATGTCTAATATGAGGAGTCTGAGAGAGTGCAGGGCATGTTGCCCACAGCAGCACTAATTTATAAATATAATATCAGCAGCTTTCATGAACTGAAGGGTTTATTTTGATGCGGGTGGCTTTGCCTATGATGAATTACATCAGTCTTTCATTTCATTGGCTCCGTCACTGCAGATGGCATTCTGCGGGCAGAGATGTGTATTGTTTCTTTAAGGTCAATCTGGAATCCTGGTGGCAAGCTGTGATGCCTAATGTACCAGATGGACACTCCCATCAAACAATCGCCCTTATAAGGTCTCAGATTTTCTCTCCAACCTCCCTATGAATGTTCCGTTCCCCATCAGATAACTGGGTAGCCTTTAGGAAGCTTGTCACTCTTCTTATAAGGTAAATAAACTTTTATTATAATGCTGTTGTCCCACCTTTTTATTGTTTGATATTTTATCGGCTTACGCCCCAAATAAGGAACTGTGACTTAAGCGGGTCTGTACCTCTATAAATTCTCCCTCAGAAATAGGCACCTAGGCACACTGCAAGTTGAAACGGAAATTGGATTTATTGGAATAAACAGGCAGGGGTTGGGAAATTATTTTTACAAGTGAACTTTGGGTAGATTGGGTAAAGAGAGGTTCAAATATATATCCTAAACTGCTTTTATAGAACTCTAGAGATGTTTAGTGAGTTACTTTCCCTGGTTTATTTTTGCTTGATGCTGTTAGAGATGTTTCACTGCTTTTACTGTGATACAGAATTTACTAGAGTCCCTTATACCTTCTTTTGAATTTGTTTCTGGATGGTCACACAGACTTAAGATTTTATTATGCTGGAGCCCTATGTTTATAGACCAGGGGTTTTCCTATCTGCCCCCTCTTCCTCTTGCCAGATTGTTATTCTCTTCTCCTTAAGAGCAATAACCGCTTTTGACTTGCTTGAGGGACCTCTGTGCCTCCTCAAACCTTTTGGTCAAAATCCCTATCTCCCAGAATAACAGTCTCTGTAAACTGGTTAATCAGCTTCCATACTGAGAATGTCTAATTCTCCACTCAAGTAGTGTTTCTGTTTTTCACACAAGGAGATTTCTCTCCACTCCTTGAATAGGTAAGGTACTGACACTTCTTTGCCAGACCCACTGTCTCCACCCTAAGACTGTTATTTGCAGAGGCCAGAACACACTTGCTCTGCTCCAGACAGGGCTTATCAGACCCCTTTTCTCTTCAGAGTCTCTCCCTAGGAGTTTTCTGTTAACTCCCTTGCCTAGCTCCACTCCAACTCCAACTGATCCATACCCACTGTGGTAAATAAACTTCCCACTTGATTTTTTTTAAACAGCTCAGTGTTCCATTCCACAGTAAGCTGCCTTCACCCAATCAGAATGAGCTCCTTGAGCTGTCCATAATTTTTCAGTTACCTCACCCTTTTTCAAACAGCATTGCTTAAAAGCCTGCAATTGCTTGCTGTCCGTCACACCTTCCAAAACCAACACCTTTGTGTCCTAGTTTCAGTCTTCAGAGAACGGTCCTGGCTGGAGAGATATCCCTACCTATTGCTGTGTACTGACAAGTTTCAGGAACCAGTTTTGACCTTGAGTCCAAGTGAGAAAGGAGGACTATAAGACCATCATTGGCCTTTAACAATGCTTAACCTGCCCGTACACTCACTCTCCAGATATTAAGTTCAAGCACACCATTTTGTTCCAATGCAAAAGAGAACATGAACAGGCTGACCTTTTCAGATGCAAATGCTTTTCACAGGCTACCGTGAACCCACAATGCCTCTATAGGGTTTACCACAGCCAAAGAGGATATGATTCTTTCCTAGATGCATTCTTTGCAGAATTATATTCTTAACCCTGAGAGTGAAAAAAGGCTTTCTCCCCCATTTTTATTCTAATATAGTTTGGATTGTGTATGTGACAGCCTCAGGTCCCTGATGGCTCAGCCAGCTGTGCAATGCAATTTTGCTCTTTTCAGTAGAGGGTATAAAATAAATTAGGCTTTTTGCTGTCACCAAATTACCCCTGATGTTAAGGGTCTTGGTTTTCCACAGCGAGAGGTCATCTCCTTCTGCTCCTTCTATAATACTGTGGTTTGCACTGAAGGCAGGCATATTAGGCTTCCATGCGGGGGATTATGCATGTATGAAATAAATGTATTTATTAACAAATCTAAAGTTTCTGTTACCAGCCTCCAGGTAGGGCCTGGAGATCACCCAGAATTACAACTGGTCTGCAGGTCTCAGTTCCCCTGGAGAAAATGGCAGCTTTGGAGGGTTGACTCTCTAGCACTATACCCTGCTGTGGTCCCTCCCCTTCTCAAACTCTGTCTTTCCCTGGCTTTACCCACCAACCCCCAGGAATTTCCCAACCTGGTGTTGGCCACCCTATCTAAAGAACAGTGAAAAACAGCTCACAGCTGACCAAGAAGGCAAAAATCTGCTGCCACTCCCCCCTTCCATCCTGGAAGCAGGGAAGATGGGAGAGCAGGGGGATATGTTAGGGACGGCAATATGTCAACAAGAGATCGATAGTTTTACAAGGTGTCTTATGCTGCCAGAAATCCTACCATGGTAGCTGCTCCTGTGATAAAACCTACCTAGAAACTGTCCAAGGGAGTGTTTTGATTGATTGATTGATTGATTGATTGATTTGTATTATATATAGTCTGCCTTTCTCACTTGGACTCAAGGCAGATTACACAGAACGAGTCACTACAATCAACAGGATGGGACAATCAATGAACAAGGCAATAGGAATTAGGGTTGTGGAGACAACCAGAAGTCTAAAACCAGAACCGAAGCAAAGCATAAGTATTAACATAACACATTAAATGATACAAAATTACGTAGTAGGATCCTAGTTTCAGCAAGCTGTACACTGTAGTATAGGCTGCTCCCTAATCGTTTATCCAAGTCACTTTGTGAAATATATAGTACAGTGAGACTCTTTTGCCTGCATAGAGAAGCCCTCTTGAATAATTAGGTTTTGCATAGTTTGCAGAAAGCCAGAACAGGAACCTTCTTGACCTCTTCAGGCAGGCCTATCCATAAGACCACAACAGTTGTTGATTTTGCTCGTTTGCAGGCTGCCATCTGCAAAAGACCTTGCTCAGATGAGCACAGCTGTGGGGGCAAAGTGTAGGGGGAAAGGCAGTCTTGCAGAAATGAGGGTCCAATGACATTGCTGGAGTGGGGTGGGAGGGTCTTTGCACAGGCAGGACAGTGAAGGGGTTTGCCTAAAAAGAGGATTTTCTGATTTGTAGAATTTGGACGGTTTGCCTAGTTGCAAGATATTGTTTTGTGTGTCTCCTTCTCTAACCAAAGGGAAGTCAAAGACAGCTTTTAATAAGAATGATTATTTTGAAGACATGGAACTAGGGATTTACTGTAACTTAATACAACATAACATCCAAATTAAAATACAGTTAAAAACATTAACAGCTCAATCCTAAACAGAGTCACATCCTTCTATGTCTATTGAAGTCAATGGGCTTAAACGGTTTAAAAAGGCAATGGCTGAATAAAAATATTAAAAATATTTAAGACAATGATCAGCCAAACAAATAAAATTATAATAATCTTTTAAAAAGCAAGCATTTATTAAACCAAATTTTAGCAGCTGTGAGCAAGATTCTCCAGAGATAGAGGGCACTGAACAGAAATAAATAAATACAACTTATGTGGTCCATTAGTCAGTGGTCAATGGTCTCCAATTAAGGACCATACCATACCAAGATGAGGATGACTTTACAGATTAGATTTGTGGGAGGTACACTTGCATTTTTAAAATTTTGCTTCCCTCCCCCCATTTTTTTCACTGTTAAGTCACAGCTGACTTTTGACAACCCCATAGGGTTTCCAAGGCAAGAGACTAAGGCTCTTTCTGCACTCTCCTTTTAATCCATGTCCATCACGGTCCTCCAAGCAATTCTGCACTAAAATCAAATTCATCCTTCTTTTTATTCCAGGGTTTCCCCCCATTGTGCATTACATCACCTCCTTTCAGTGGTCAGCTGGGTTTCAGCCTGCTCTTGCCCCAGGTTATTTGGATGCTGTTTTGACGTTTATTTAAATTGCCTAAACTCGAACACTGAGAAAATCTGGAGTGGCAGGCAAATGCGGAAAGGACCTAAAAGAGGTGGTTTGCCACTGCCTGCCTTTGCATCACAGCCCCGGACTTCCTTGGTGGTCTCCCATCCAAATACTAACCAGGGATGAACCACCTTCCAAGATCTGACAAGACTGGGCTAGCCTGGGTCATCCATTAAGGAAGTAGAAAAAAGACTTGGTGCAATCCCAAGAACACTCTTGAATAAAATGGGACTTCTGAGTAGACTGACATTTTCTTGTTCCCTAATAGTATCATCAATACAAAGTCCCCTCCAAGGACCACTGGAAATTGAAGTTTGATAAAGACTGTTCTCGAAACGAACAGCAAAACTCGAGAAGTTCGTCTCCACCTGTTGAAATACAAGAATTATAAACAACATGAAAGTTGGATTTCAGCATTAATTTCTTTGTCTGAACTTATGCAGCATTTCACTTTGTATTGATGTCATATGTATTGCTGTGCCCTTAGTTTCTGTTCTTGTTCCCTAATAGTGCCATCCATTCCAAAGAAGACCTTCTGGGGAGTAAGCCCCGTTGAAAAGACTTGAGCAAGATTCTGAGGCAGTCTGGTTAGGACTGGTCCCTACCAGAAAGGGAACTGGAGCTCATGAGAAACAAAATCTGATGTGGAAAGGAAAACAAATATCTAAAGGGGACAAAGTATCCTGTGCAAAAGGATGGAAAGAACTCTACTATCGCCCCCCCCCCACATCATTTCACCTGAATGGAAAATTTCATGCACCACCCTCACAGGTTTCTAAACCTTCAAGAGAGCAACTGCCAGTACGTTTTCAAAACTGTCTCAGCAAACATGTGCAAGCCTAATGAAAAGTCTAAGAAACAGCAGGTAAAAATAATTGCATACAGAAAAGTGATATTCAAGTTGACAAGCTTCTTTAAACCTTTTTAAAAAATTGTTTGAATTTTCTCACTACCCTCTCCCCAGTCAGGAGCAGCAGCTGCTGCTTCATAAATGCATTTGATTCTGAGCAGAACATTAAGGAATGGTGAAAATCCCCTGGATGGATACACTTCCATCATTCTCTTTTTTGTGTTCGTTAAATGGTTCTTGAAAATGAGTGAAAAGGAAAGCAAAAAATAGAACACCAGAAGGAATAAGTCTCTGTGTGGTGGTTGGGGGGGGGGATCCTGAATTTGCTAAGCCATAGCAGTATAAAGGAAAGCAAATAAAAAAATATTGCAAAATGCAAAACCTGCTTCTATAATGGGCATTTTATTGCAGCATTTTAGTAGCACACATTTTATTATTTGAAAAATCCAAGAAGAGACAGGTTGCTTAGTTTTTTTTTGTTCGGTTGGTTTTTAAATAAGTTCGTACATCTACCTAGATTCACTCATTTTCTTGGTCTCTATTTTCTCCACTTGCTGCCAGTCAGTGGGCAGTTTTAAAATAATTAAGCCATGCAAATGAAAAATATGGAAGACAGATGACTGGCATGAAGCCCCCTTGTCCCCATCAAGTGAGTTGTGTTGTACAAGTGCAACAAACCAACCAGGAAGGTGATGCTGTAAGATCTTGCATAAAACAGATTATGAGCTAGGGCACAATGGGATGCTGGGAACTTAATTACAGTCCTATCCATATTATCAATTGTTGCCAGGCTGTGAGAGTTACAGCTCCTCTCCAAACTACATAGTCTGTTCCCCTGGGGGGGGGGAGAAATGATGCTTTGGAGGGTGGCATTGTACCCCATTGAGGTCCCTGTCCTCCCCAGGCTCCATTCCCAAATCTCCAGGAGATTCCCAACCTGGATCTAGCAACCCTACTCCCCCCATCCCATGCCGGTGGCCAGGAGGGACTTGGCAACCCTTGTCCTATCCATAATTGTCATGCCATGTCTGGCCCTCAACCCAAAGGAAAGGAAAGGGGGCCCTTGGGGTGCAGTAGGTCAGCCATGGAGATATCAGGTGATCAGAACAAGCCTGCAGTGGCAACTAGGAAGCAGTCTGAACAACTTCCCATGAATAAGTAACTTGCTCAGGGGTAAAGGTTGCTCATAAGTGAGGCAACAGAGACAGGAAGTGGATGTGACTGAGAAGCAGTCATTAAAAAGCAGATGGAGGAGGAGCACTGAGAGAAGAACCTGTTCTCCAGTGTAGCTATCTAATACATTTTATCCTGCCCATCCTCTGTTTGGTAGACTGGGCTGAGAGAGGATGACTGATCCACAGATTACCCAGTGAACTTCATGGCAGAGTGGGGATTTGAACTCGTTTCTCCCATATACTATGCTAACACTCCAACCACTATTGAGATGCTGGGAAAGAGATAAGCAAAGGAATCTTGGATGGCACTTCTTTGCGGAAGAAACAACCATTATTGGAGGGAAGATGGTGTGGTATAGCCCAGTCTCGTCAGATCTCAGAAGCTAAGCAGGGTCAGTGCTTGGAAGGGAGACCACCGAGGAAGACTCTGCAGAGGAAGGCAACGGCAAACCACCCCTGCTCAATCACTTGTCTTGAAAGCCCCTAGCTGGGGTTGCCATAAATCATCTGCAACTTGACAGCACTTTATACGCAACTCCCAGGTGCACAGGGCTTCATGTGCAAGACTTAATGTTCCCATTCTGCAGTGTTTGAGCAACCCTTGTAGGCCAGTTTAGGCTCCCAGTGGGTCCCATGTCAATTACGATCACCTTGACAGAGAAACCTTTTTGAGTTAGTGAAGGGAGTGGAAGATAACTTAAAATATAATGAAAATGGCTACTCAGTGTTAGAAGAAAATGCCATCTTAATAGTTTTATTTGCTATTACAGTAATATACTGGCAGCAAAACAGCCTAAAAAAATAAACCAGGAGGTTAAAACCTCAAAGTCCCACTAGTTAAACTTGCCCCAACCAATAGTTTTGATTGATTAATTAACCAATAAGAAAGACTGTAGTCCTAATGAAAACAGCATATTAAGGAAAATACATTCTGTACCATTCTAGCCATTGGGTATAATGCCATAAATTGAGATATCCTGCAAGAGATCTTTTGTTCTCTCCTAGTTCCTCCTCCTGCAGGTGACGCCACTGTGTAAAACAGCTATGAGATGCAACAGGAGAAAAAAGGTGGTTTAGAACGTCTTTTGGGTTCTTTCTATGCAGGTGTAAATGACTGGGAGGAAATGAAACCTCCTGGGGTAGGAAACTGTATTGTTCAGACAATACAGCTAAAAATGGAAGCAGCTCTCTGATAGTCTCCTTTTTACTACTGCTGTACTGAAGGGGAGGGGATCACATTATGAAAATGTAGAGGAGAGAAATCATATTTAAGTACCTACAATAATCACTGACAGGAGTTAGCTCGTAGTATATAAGCTACTCAGCCTTGCTGTTTTAATGATATATTTGAATAGGAAATAAAACCTGAGAATTAAAAAGCAAGACAGGTAGCTAAAGACATAGGAAACTGCCAACACAGACAAAAGGAACAGCAAGTGGCTTTTGGAGAAATGTTCGGGTAAATACTACTCGCTTTACTTCTTTTACCTGGTACATCCGCAAAATAATAACAATGTTTAGCATTTTTCAAGTGTTTAAGAGACTTCTCATATATAATATACATACATAATTCCTTGGTTCATTTCCTTCAGGCCCTCTTATGAAACAAAAGGGGCTTTAATTTTCTCCAGTGGGTGATCTGTGTCTACGAGTAGGTAATGGACATTGTTTCCTTTTGACTGTTAGTCCTTTCTTCAGGCCAGTCAACCACTCCTTCTTATTAAACCAATTAGAGGACTTGATAGGGGTGTCCTGAATCACCTTCCATTAGTATCACCCTGTCCTGTCTGACCAGATGCAAAGAGTTTCCATCACAAAGATGGGGTCAGCTCTCTTGATCAACTTTGAGATGTTCTTGAGGGCAATGCTGTTTAATGTCCATTTGAGTCTACTGAATGAGAGGATCCAGATCTTTGGTGATGAAAATCATCCATATGCTGATGAAACTAAACTTTACCTGCTGTTGAAGTTGCCAACAGGCCAGTTGTCCACTGCCATAACTGATTTTTCTCCTTTCTGACAGGTTGTCAAATGAAGCCTCCCCCCATAATGGGAATAGGGAAATACTTGGTTTTAATTGTATATTATTTCCTTCATGCCTGGAAAAACTGAGATCACTTTGGGTGAGACTGGAGAGTACCCTCCAGTATCATTCAAAGTAACCCAAGGCTGATTCCACAGTGAGATAGTTCTCTGTGTAGCTTTTGCTGCTGTTGAGAATGTGGAGGCATTTGTGGTGGCAATGGAGTGCTCACTGAGTATTGCCTGCACTTTTGCCTCAGCCCCCCCCCCCCAGTCACCAATTCCCACTCCTTCACCGGAGGCTTCCCCCCAAAAAATGGATTTGCTAAATCACAATAGCATTATAACATTATAATGACCCATTCCCACGATCTACTAGTTCCCAAAAAGATTGCACCAAACCAGGCTTCAGAAAGATCACAGAAAAGCAGGGGATAGCACAGTAAAAGGATGAACAGAGGACACCACCACGAAGCATTGGTCTAAGGAAGCCAAGGTGGAACAACACATGCATGTGGAAACAGCCCAAGTTGTTCTGATTCTGAAGGAAACATGCAGAGATAGCAGGTAAGGTTCACAAAGCCTTTGTTCCTGCTGCTGTTTGGCCAGTCTTGCTCCTTTTCACTCCTCCCTCCTATCTTGGCTTTGTAAGTCTGGGTGAGTGAGCCACAGATCAGGCTGCATGTTACAGCGGATCTCATCCTTTACTAGATTTATGTCTTCCTTAAGTTGGCAGACATATCCCTTCTTAAGGAAGCAGCCATAAACATTTTCCTTGTCTCTATTTTAAATCAGGGCTTAGATGCAGTAATGCCTATGGCCATACCACTCTGAACATGCCTGATCTCATCTGATCTTAGAAGCTAAGCAGGGTCGGGCCTGGTTAGTACTTGGATGGGAGACTGCCTGGGAATACCGGGTGCTGTAGGCTTGGCTGGAAGTTGTAAGAACTAATTTCTTTTAAAAAATGATGGATAAGCCCAGTCCCTCTATTAGCTCAATGACAGGGGCAGAAGCTTCATCAATTAATGTCAAGTGTACTGAGATCCAGGTCCAAGCAGTTGTTCATCAACCTAAGCCCCTCGGTCCTATTTTTTCATTTGCAGTAAGGGAGGGGGGATTCTAGTTCTACGTTTTCAGGCAAAAAGGACCCCTCCCGGTATGCTGGTACCATTAGCAACGAGTGTGTCAATTTTGATGAGAACAATTCTTTAGATCAATTTGTTGAGATGGACTGACTTCTAGATAGTACTCCACCCATGACAATTAAAATTGTCTCCTGGAATATAGCGGGGTGGAGGAACAAGGCCAAAGATAATGATTTCACAGATTATCTTAGATCCTTTGATATTGTTCTCTTACAGGAGACTTGGGCCCTAGCTCCTTTATTCCTTGAAGGATTTAAATCCTACTCCCTTCCAGCATCCAGGGCCAGTAGTGGAGGTCGCCCGTATGTGGGGTTAACCACCCTTGTTTCCTGTAATCTTAATTTAAAATCTACTAGCCTTCAAGATTGCCCTCCTATTGCCCAAGTCATCTTGATTAATTGTGGAAAACCTTCCTTAATAATATTGAACATCTACATTCCACCCTCCTCCGACAGATCTACCCTGTCTACCTATTGGAGTGGTTTGGTTGCTTACCTTGAACAGCTGGAACAAAAATTTCCCAATGTAGAAATAATCTTAGCTAGAGATTTAAATGCCAGAGTTGGTAACAATATCTTGTCTCTTCTCAGCAGTTTGGAATTCGATCAGGATAACTTTTTGCATCTATTTAGTACCTCTATGAAATGTTCTAGGGATAATTTGTCAAGCCCTGCAGGTTTGGAGTTTGTAAAGTTTTGCACCCAATTTTATAAAATCTGGGTGAACGGTCTGACATATTTTGACAAATCACATGAGTATACACACATTTCCATTAGGGGATGCAGTGTTATTGACTACATCTTAATTTCCCCCTCCTTTATGCCTTATGTTTCTGTCTTTATAGTCGGAGATCAGACGTTTAGTGATCATTTACCCTTGATGTGTGTTTTTGATATCAATGGGAATTCCACATTAGCTGTGTCTCAGGACGTGGAATTTCTGCCAAAGATCTCCCAATCTCCAGACTTAGGCCAAAAGATTTCAAAATTATTGAAATCGAACACTAGTTTAGATCTTAAATTTGCATTAATTAATTCTTCCAATCCTTTAGAGGTGATACAAATCTATGGAAATTTATTAAATTTTATTACCGAATCCCCAAAACAGGAACCTAGAAGGGTTGCATCCAAACAAGTAGTAAAATCTCAAATTGCTTTAGATCAATTTGTTGATCTAAATTGCTTCATGGTTAGATCAATTTGTTGATCTAAATTGCTTCATGGTTTGATCGAGAATGTAGGAATATAAAAGCCCATTTATGTTCCATTTATTGTAAATTCCGTTATTCCGCAGCTACCTGCTTGCCAGCAGAGTACCAAATACTCAAAAACCATTTACATCATCTTATAAAGACTAAAAGGTTGACCTTTATCAATAAATAGTGGGAACAACTTCTCGGTGCTATTACCCAAAATGATACCAGGCAGTTTTGGGCCATCATTAATGGTGCTACTCATTCTGAGACTCCCTTTATAACAGCTATCACACCTGATACATTGTTCCAATATTTTCCTGATTTATTTTATGAGGATTCTTCTAATGGAACACATCTGGTTTATTCTCCCCTGGACCGTCTCCCAGAGAGGCCTCCTGTTACCCCAGAGGAAATAACTCATAGATCAACAACAAGCTCCTGGCCCAGACGTGATAATCCCTGAAGTATTGAAAGCTGACCCAGAGTGGTGGGCCTCCCCATTAGCTGCTCTTTTCACCATGACAAATAAGACTGGCCAGATGCCAGGAGCTTGGACCAATGTAATAATTGTTCCCATCTACAAAAAGGGTTGTCATCTTAATCCCCCTAATTTCAGACCAATTAGTCTTTTGTCTGTCCTTGGGAAACTTTATGCTAATTTTTTGCAAATTTATCTCAGGATCTGGATGCAGTTTAATAAATTTTTGGGACCAGAACACGTGGGTTTCTGCCAGGGGAAGTCAGCTCTGGACCACTGTTTAGTCCTTGCTCATTTGATCAATAAGTATGTAAGAAGGAAAAGGTCTAAAGTCTATATTGCCTTTTTGGACCTTAAAGGGGCTTTTGATTCTTTCAAGGAAACTTCTCTGGGTAAAGCTTGAGGGGATGTCTTTAGATAAGAGGTTATTATTTCTTATTAAAAGACTTCACCCCTCCGTGTTCTGTCAGGTCAGGTGTTCTTCGTCTGGGAGACTTTCCCCAAGATCTGTATTAGGAAAGGGGTAACGCAGGGGTGCATTTTAGCCCCCCATTTGTTTAACCTTTTTTAAAAATGACCTTGCCCCTTTTTGTCATTAGTTGATGGCTATAATCCTTGACTTGGTTCTACTCTTATTCCCTTGTTATTATACGCAGATGACACGGTTCTTTTGTCTGCTTCTCGTGTTGGATTAAACTGCTTATTGAACCGTTGCCATGAATATTGCATGATTAACAGATTGAAGCTGAATTATGAAAAATCAAAGGTATTCATTGTTCCCTATTCCCAAAAATCATATAAATGGATTATTAATGGCAACAAACTTGAACAGATTAAGCACTTCAGTAGTCAAAGGGATGATGGCGAATAAGGCGATACTGAATTCAGACAAAATAGTGATAATGCTGGTTGATAATGTTGATGTTCTGATCTGGAGTAGGATGTGGAATGTTGGAATATAGTAAACTTTTCTCAGTTAAAGAGATTAAGAGTGCTCTTGTATCCAACCTTAGTTTTATAGAAGAAGGGCATGGGCATGAACTGGCTCACGAACTAAATTTCATGACGAATTTTCGCCAGTTTGTGGTTTGTGAATTGAAGTACATGGCAGTCAGCCAGCATGAACTTTCCATGAACTTTTAAGCAGTTGGTGAAGGTTCATGCTGCTTTGTAAATGGCTACATTTCCAGACAGACTGCCTCCCCTCAAACAAAGTGATTACCAAACATCAAAGCAACACGGGGGCAGGGGGATTCTCCAGCCCTGGAAATGTTATTGTCAGTTTCAAACTAGTCATGTCAGTTTCAAGAGGGTCCCCCCCTTTGCTAACATTCCTTTGTGTTCACTTCCCATTTTAAGAACATAAGAGAAGCCAATGTTGGATCAGGCCAATGGCCCATCCAGTCCAACACTCTGCCACACAGTGGCCAAAAATACCAGGTGATATCAGGAGGTCCACCAGTAGGGCCAGGACACTAGGAGCCCTCACACTATTGACCCCCCCAAGCACCAAAAATACAGAGCATCACTTCCCCCGGAGTCCCTGCCTATACCTTGTGGCTAATAGCCACCGATGGACCTCTGCTCCATATGCCTATCTAATTCCCTCTTGAAGCTGTCCATGCTTGTAGCTGCCACCACCTCCTGTGGCAGTGAATTCCATATGTTAATCACGCTTTGGGTGAAGAAGTACTTCCTTTTATCTGTTCTAAC
This sequence comes from Gekko japonicus, assembly GCF_001447785.1. Taxonomy (NCBI): domain Eukaryota; kingdom Metazoa; phylum Chordata; class Lepidosauria; order Squamata; family Gekkonidae; genus Gekko; species Gekko japonicus. Next base: position 38,447 of record NW_015165242.1, on the reverse strand, counting down.
CCAACCGCTCAGCAATTTCATGGAGTGCCCATGAGTTCTTGTATTGTGTGAAAGGGAGAAAAGTACCTCTTTCTCTACCTGCTCTATCCCATGCATAATCTTATAAACCACAATCATGTCACCCCTCAGCCATCATTTCTCCAAGCTAAAGAGCCCCAAGCGCTTTCACCTTTCTTCATAAGGAAAGTGTTCCAACCCTTTTATCATTCTAGTTGCCCTTTACTGCACCTTTTCCAAAGCTATAATATCCTTTTTAAGGTGTGGTGACTAGAACTGTACACAGTATTCCAAATGAGGTTGCGCCATTGATTTATACAGGGGCATTATGATATTGACTGATCTGTTTTCAATTCCCTTCCTAATAACCCCCAGCATAGTGTTGGCCTTTTTTATTGCAGTCGCACACTGTCTCGACATTTTCAGTGAGTTATCTACTACGACTCCAAGATCTCTCTCTTGGTCAGTTTCTGCAAGTTTGGACTCCATCAACGCATGTTTGTAATTAGGATTTTTGGCTCCAATGTGCATCACCTTGCACTTGGCCACATTGAACTCCATTTGCCAAATTGATGCCCACTTGTCCATCCTCGACAGATCCCTTTGGAGTGCCTCACAATCCGCACTGGTTTTCACCACCCTGAAGAACTTTGTATCATCCGCAAATTTAGCCACCTCTCTGCTTACTCCCAACTCCAAATCATTAATGAACAAGTTAAAATGCATCGGACCGAGTATTGATCCCTGCAGTACCCCACTGCTTACCACCCTCCACTGAGAAAATTGCCCATTTATACTCACTCTCTGTTTCCTATTAATTAGCCAGTTTTTGGTCCACGAAAGGACTTGTCCTTTTATCCCGTGATTTTTGAGCTTACTTAGGAGCCTTTGATGAGGAACTTTATCAAAAGCTTTCTGGAAGTCAAGGTATACAACATCTATTGGGTCCCCCTTGTCCACATGTTTGTTCACCCCCTCAAAGAACACTAACAGGTTAGTGAGTTCTTCCCTTACAGAACCCATGCTGAGTCTGCCTCAGTAGAGAGTTTACAAAATCCCACCCCCCTCACTTGAATTTGTGAATCTGTACTTTGAGATCAGTCCTTTTAAGCTTGCAAAGCCAGTGACACTGAGTTCTGCTGGGCTTGGAAAAATGCCTCACCTTGCTTGGATTGTGATTGAGCAGGCATTGCCTCATTGGCACTGGGTTCTGCTGGACACTCTGATTTTATTGGTACTGCTGGGCACTCTGTACATTGTACTGGTTCTGTTTGGCTTGCCATTGCCTCTCAATTGGTACTGCTGGTGATTGAGCAGGCATTGCCTCATTGGCACTGGGTTCTGCTGGACACTCTGATTTTATTGGTACTGCTGGGCACTCTGTACATTGTACTGGTTCTGCTGGGCTTACAAAAATGGACCCCCTTGCTTGGATTGTGATTGAGCTGGCATTGCCACATTGGCACTGAGTTCTGCTGGTTTTCCAAACCCCCCTCCCTGTTTGAATTGTAATTCTGTGCTTGACATCAGTCCTCTTGAACTGGCATTGTCACATTGGCACTGGGTTCTGCTGGGCACTCTGTGATTGCACTGATACTGCTAGGCACTCTTAATATTTTGTGATGGTACGTGGCTCATGAACCAGGCATGCTACAAACAAAAACGAACTGCATTTACCTGCTTTGTGCTCATCCCTAGAAGAAGGCTGTTGCTATAGCAAAGAGCACACTTTGCCATAAACTGTTCTTCCTCCCTAAAGGAGAGCCAGTTTGGTGTAGTGGTTAAATGTGCGGACTCTAATCTGGGAGAACCGGATTTGATTCCCCACTCCTCCACTTGCACCTGTTGATGTGACCTTGGGTCAGTCACAAGCTCTGGCACAGCTGTCCTTGAAAAAGAGCAGTTTGTGTCAGAGTTCTCCCAGCCCCACCCATCTCACAGGGTGTCTGTTGTGGGGAGGGGAAGGGAAAGGAGTTTGTAAGCTGCTCTGAGACTCCAAGTTAAGGGCAGGGTATAAATCCAATCTCTTCTCTTCTTCGTCTTCTTCTTAATTCATCTGATGTGGCCATGCTTGTCAACATCTATGAAACTTCCAGGTTGGACAACTATAATGCAGTCTGTGTGGCGCTGCCTTGAAGATGATTCAGAAACTTATAATGTTCCAAAATGTATCTCCTTGAAGGACTGTTTCACCTTGTATTTACTTCTTAAAATGTATTTACATCTTTTATAACCCATAAGACTCATATCAGATTACAAAATATAGAAAACAATCATCATAATGTTCCCAATAACCAATGTCATAGGATTAAGATTGCAGGACAAGAAAGCATTTTTTTTAAAAAAAAATTTGAACATGACACAGATTACAAAGGTAGAAGACAATGCAGTAAAAGCAGTTTAAAAAAATCAGTCAGACAGTATACAATATCAAATAACAATCCTCTCAGCAGGCCATGCCAATGGTGTTCTTTCATTGCCTAGGATGAAAGGTACCAGTTAGGGTTCATGACCTCTCATTGTGGTCCCCAGTTTGTAGGATGGCATACCTACTACCCCACACAGGCCCTGCCTTACTACAGATACAATCAAAAAGATCAGAAGGCTTCTAAAGGCTACTTATTATTAATAATAATAATAATAAATTTCTACCCCACCCTCCCCGCGAACGGGCTCAGGAATGTAGGAAAGTGGCTATTATGGAGCCATTTCATTGGTAGTTCCTCTCTTTGATTCCTAGTAATAATTTTAAACGATTTTTAGACCTCAAAGGGACAGGTATCTACTTTGTTTGCATTTCCCAGACCTTATTCTCAAGTCAAACTTATTAACATGATCGAGCACTAGCTTCTGTTGTGAATGACCCTTGGGCTTTGAGTTCAAAGTGATGAAGAGAGGCCACCGAGATGGCATTTCTCTTGGTTAGCTGTGGGCATGTACCAATTATTAGTTTCTTATGGTGTAGGCAAATTGGAAAAGTTAGTCCTGGTTGCACAATGAATTGCAGATGCTGGAACAGACAGAGGATGCAAGGAAGGGGCTCAAGTTCCTGCCTTGCTTAAGATTTTCAGAGGCGCCTAGTTGTACATTTCAAGTATGACTCATGAAGGCAGCTCTTCTATCTTTCTGATCTTTTGTCATTCGCTATTTGGAGAACAGAGCTCTTCTTACTGGGTTTACTGTAAGCTCTTGGAAGATTGGCTACATTAGGGGTGTGTCGCCTAATATGCAAAGGAGTTCCTGCTACAAAAAGAGCCCTGAAAGAGCAAATCTGGTTAATATGTAGGCACCAGCTCCAGTTCCCATTCCAAACACACTTTGCAGTCCAAACTGCTTCAGGATTCCAGGAAGCATTTCAGCAAGTTGGTCCATCCATGGAAGGGTACATATATCCAGGGGGAAAGAGGCCGCCCCATTATGCTGTCTATGGGCATCCACATGGCAGACGGCAAAGTGCTGTGTGATCTCTTGCATATCTTCAAAATTGAAGAGGGGGTTGAAGCATGTTTTATGATTCAGTCCAATATCATGGTATGTCAGGATTGCAGGCCTGTTCCCTCTGGGAGTCCCACACATAGTGACATGGACAGAACCATGCACTGTTCCAACATCTTGTTCCTGAACATCAAAGTCTGGCAGGAGATGCGTGATCACCTCATCTTTCTCTATCAGAGGTTTCACTTCTGCAATATGTGCATCTTGGACTTTGTCAGTAGCTGATACCGAGTGGACCATGCGGAACTTTGTTGACATCCGAGCCGCTAATTTATGCAGTAGCCAAAATCATTCACTCACAACTTTAATGTCAGTAGCTCACAAAGTAAAATTTTTGCTCACAAGACTCTACAGCTTAGAGGGAGCATTGGTCATCACATCACCAGTGATATTGCCTGGGCCTTCCTCTCTCCCCTGGTAAGTCTTCCCACCAGCCAGATGATTTGTGGTAGGGGTCCTATGCAGGGGACCCCTGCCTCTACCAGGGGAGCTGACAACCCTACTTATGACCTTCCCAGACACATCTGTCCAGTTGTTATTGGAAGTATATTATCCTTGGTGGATGGACCCTTGATCATATCCAGTGGAAATGTGCTTGCGTTCTTGCAGTTTTTTCAACACCTGACTGAAAGAATTGGTGAGAGAATTAAGATTTGCAAATGCTGGGTACCTGGTATTCTCTGAATAAGCTGTTTCTTGTTTGGTCATTCAAAGATCATTGTAACTTTCCCTGCTACAGCATATTGGGAAAGTTCATGATCCTTAACTTTTTCATAAAAGTTGCTGCTGTGCAATCTGCAGTCCCCTACCTTGCAATTGTGGCCTAAACCTTTTGTTCTGAAACATATGACCTTGACTGATTTGACTGCCTATTATAAAGTCACTTCAAAGAAATAATTGCTCATAATTTAGAAGTGATTTTTCTGTAGAACAAGTAATTAGAAACTATTTCATTTCCTTTTCATTTTTTCCAGGAAGGGCTATCGAAATCTTTTTAAATGTAACTGCACACTAGATTGTGCACAGTAAGATACTGCTCAGTGGAAGAAAATAAATTTTAAATGACTCCAGTGGACTAATGTAATCTACCTGAGTTGAAAAACACCCTTCCCAAGGCAAATCAGTGGAAGAGGGGAGGGAGGGAAGAGTCACATTTGAAGGAAATGAAGTTCAATCACAAGGCCAAGCTATTTACAAGATTGTAATGGCCTACACATGCTCACGGGAAGAAATCAGTGATGTAGTAACCTCTCCAATCTGTCCACACATGCCAAGGTGAAATCAAGCATGAACAGCCAATTTTCAATATTCATCAAGACCTTTAGAGCTCAGCAGGGCTGTGCCAAGAGTGTTCTGGGCTCAGTCCCAGGATTCCCGTGTTCACAGCCCCCCTTTCCTACTGCAAAAAAAAAAAAGCCTTACACCCAAATGTGCATGAAATGAAACTCTTTCCAATCAACAGGATCTACACACATATCCATACACTGCAGGAAACATGTATGCACTTTCCAGTAAGGGCTGCTTTCTGTCCCATGTGTCAGCCATCTCTTCCATCCGCATCGATGTCTACAGGGAGAGAAGCAGGGATTGCCCCCTCATGCCCTCTCCATATTTAATGCACAACAAACTGAGGAGTTGATGTCACCTTGGAATCTGCAGAGACTCCTGTTGCCTTGCCTCATGCTGTCCCCATGCCAACCCATCTTTGTCAATAGCCGCATCTATCTTCTTAAAAACAGCAACTCCTTGTTTTCTTCAGCAGTTCATATACCCTGATGAGCCAAATGAATCTGCTGCTGGAACAAACGAGGTACTGCTGTGTTGTGGAGACAGATGTAGCTGCTGAGGAGAATGGGTTGGTGCACAGCAACCCCCAAGGGTAAGAGCAGCACCTCCTGCCCTTTTCTTGTTGCCCTTGGCATAGAAGACACAATGGTAAGGCATCCCCAAAAGCACATTCTGCCTCACTAGTTATTCTGAGCCCTTCCCTTCTTCAGAATTTGAAATAAGTACAGGTGGATTTCTGAATATGAACTATCCTCAGCTACGGAGAGGCTGCCTTTTCCCAGTCTTTTAAAGTAAGCTAAGAGGAGATGACTAAAATGCTCAAGAGGCTAATAGAAAGACGTCCAAATGCCTGAAAGCTAAAAGTATTGTTCATCAGAGTGAAGGCAGCTCATTGCAGTCATTGCTTACTGTTATGAATAGGATAAAAGTTCTTACCTGACTTCCTGGGGCCAGTTGAAGGACCTGGAGGCCAAACAGTCCTGCAGAGGGCCAGTGAAGAAAGGTTATTCCTCAGACTGGATGAAGGCTGTGCTGGGAAGGACATGTGAACATGTCCCTACAAGAACAGGTCTGAGAAGCCGAACTTGCAGCAGACCTCCCCCTGATGCTCCTCTACATGCCCTACAAGTTTGGTGTCTCTAGCTTGCACAGGATCTGTTCTATACACTCCTGAACCTACTCCTGTCAAAATGACCACCTGTCAGCTGTTATTTTGACAGGTGCAGGTTCAGGAGTTTCAGGAGTGTCATTTCCCCAGAAAGCACTTTCCTGGGGGCAACTTCTTTGGGGGGCCATAACTCGGACTCCATAAATTCAATCTGCACCATACTTGGAGAGCACGTAGAGGAGAGTCAGTCAGAGATCCCCTGCAGGTTTGGTGTTTCTAGCATGCTGAGGAGCATTCTACCACCTCATGAACTGAACCAAATCATGAGGTGGCTAGAATTTGTAACGGTCCATGGTTCATGAATGGGGCACATCATGAACCAAACTGAGCCACATTTTCCTAGTTCATGCCCATCCCTGCCCATCTGGGCTAGGGTGGAGCACTTTGGTCAGCCATTATCTCTGTTCTGGTGGCTGTGGATTCAGCTTCATGCTCTCTACTGGAGGGTTGAGAAAGCACTCCTTTTTCCCACAGGTCTAACAGAGAAGTGCTTGAGATCTCCTCACCTCCAAAGGTGGGCCTCTAAAGATTCTTTTCCCAAGATCCAGATTGATCCATCACTCCGTGGGCTACCTTGTGACCGTGGCACAGCTTGGCCCTGTCCATCATTTGGCATAAACATTAGGTTTCACTGGATAATCAATGCAGCATATTGGGATACAAAGAAATCCCATTGGTTTTTGCAAAGGAAAAGTCATCCAAGGAAACAGTGACATAATAGTTTTCTGTAGGCACAGCCAGCCCATCCACTAGACATACCTAGGCAACCTGCCCTGTCACCTCTGCCCATGAGCTCCACATTTACCTTACCACAGACAGATATGTGCTTGGACAGACATTATTATGCATGATTGAAACTGCCTCTGGATATTGTGAAATGCACTGACTTCTGTGATCATGAACAGATTTTTGGATGACATTTTACTACCCTACAGTGCTTTGAAATTTGGCTTTGGGAAGTGAATATAACCAGAATAAATCCCCAATACGATTTGAGTAAAGTTTTGCACACTGCTGTAAGAGAGGATTACTGGGGGATAGACTGCCACCAAATATGTGTTTACTTTTTTATTTGAAAGAAGTACAGAACATCTAGGATGGCCTACAGAAAAACTAAAGATCAGCAGATTGACCATTGTTACCCAAGAAACAAGGGAGAATTCATGTATGTGGCCTTCATACATGAAGCTGCTGAATCTGGCTTGCAGAATTTATTCAAGTCTGTAAACATTCACATGTTTGGTATTGTGGGAAAGGAAGAGGAGACAATTCTAACTCCAGTAGATTTTCATTGACAACAAATTATAAGTAAGAAGGGAGACGAGAACTGCACTCAGACCAGAAATGCATAAAACCATGTCAAGAAGTCCAAGCCTGAACCCCATGACTTCTAAGGGCTAGTGTACACAAGAAACCAGATCTTTATACAAATATATGAAGTTTATTAAATACTCTCTCAAACAGTTTTGTTTCTAGGCAATACAACATTCTAAAATCCTTGCAACAAAGAAAAACAAGAAAAGCTAACTTTATACCTTGTATTTGATGGCACAGACTTAGAGTCTCCAAAAGTCAAAGACCCTGGCTTAAGTGTTCCCTATGTAGCCACTCATTGTAGTGTGAGCATATTATAGTTCAGGCCTCAGTCCACCAGAATCATCAAGTTAGCTTCCTGGTATCAGGCTCTTAGCTCAATTATAGTCTCGAGCTAACTGGCATCAGGTGATGGTGACAATCCAATCAGGACACGTTTTCGCTAGAATCCTCTAGGTTACAATATCACTCATGTTCCACAGGTTCTCAAGAAGGCCACAGGTTCTCAAGAAGAGCCAAGTATCACATTCCTAACTCTGGCCTTGAAGATGATAAGGGCCATGTAGGTAAAGAGACCCAATTACTAACACCTGCAAGACAGAATAGGCCCATTATTCACACTAACCCTTGGCAAGAATCAGAGGTGCTTTGCCTCTCAAACCAGGTTAGGGTTCTAAATAGTGGGGGAGAAATCAGGAGAAGCCAGGTTCAGTGAAAAGGGCTGGGAAGGCACCCTGACAAGTAGGGTTGCCAGGTCCAGTTTCATCCCCAGTGGGGGACTTTGGGGGGTGTTCCCGGAGGGGGGTATCCCTGATGTGATGTCATTGCATTGGGGACATCCCCACCCCAAGCCCCACCCAAGTCCTGCCCCCAAGAACAATCACCTGCAGCCACCCTCCCCTCCTGTGAGATTTAAAGAGCCTGCTGGGAGAGGGGTGGCTGCCCGCTGCATGCCTGAACTCCAAGTGGTGGGCCATGACCAGCCAGATCCAGCAGGCAATATAACAAGAAAAAGTGAAACTAAAGCAAAGGTTTTTTTCCCCCTTAAAGGATCATGTTGTTTTTTAAAAAATACAATACAATTAGAGAATGTCACCAATTTCTCAGCTCCCCATGATATAACAATTTAATTTGTACCCTACCTTTCTCCCTAAGGGAGATTATTGTGAGGTAGGTTAGGCTGGGAGTATGAGCTTGCATAGCAGAGTGGGGATTTGAACCTGGTTTTCCCAGATCCTAGTCTGATACCTTAACCACTAGACCATGCTGACTAGGACTACAATAGGACTGGGATTTCAGAATCAGTGAGTAATACAAATAACAAACTGCCTAAAGCAAAGTATGGAGCCCCCACAGAGAAGGCACCCAGGCAGCTGCCAAGGCTGGCCACTTTAGAAGGCTCATGCTTTGTATGGAACTACAAGAAATCTCGTATAGACAGTCGCTCTCTCTTTAAGCCATTGACACTGGGAGGTCTTAACATGCCTCGACTTCAAACCTATTACCATGCAGCTCTTCTGTCTAACATTCCTAAAATGTCGCAATTACAACCGGAAGCACAATGGGTGCAGATTGAACAATCATACGTGTCTCCATTTAAACTCCAAGAAATCTTTTGGATTCCGGCTTCATGTCGACCCTCCAGCCTTCTTGACAATCCATTCTTATACACAACGCTGAAAATATGGGATCGCAGACAAAAGTGTATAGCTCCTCCAATATCCCCGCTATCCACATTTACCTCTCAGCAATGGTTCATGCTGGGGATGGAGTCAAACTCATTCAAGATCTGGCAAGATGCAGGCTTTACTTGACTTCAGCATCTAACTAGGAATGGAAAGATTCACAGCAAATCTCATTTTGAAGAACATACTGGTCATATCATCTCATGGCTTCAATACTATCAGATTAAGAGCCTCACGGAAGCACTAGTGGAGAAAGGGATATTGAAAAGACTTAAGACAACATTTGAAATGATTCTGGAGAGCTACCCGGACTCAAACAAAGGAACCCTTTCTAAGATATATAAGCTTTTGATAGAACATGATTATTCATATATCTCCACCTGCTGGTGGGAGTGCCCACACATCAACAACTTTTGGAAAAGTGTCATAGCAGAAATAAACAAGATCACCTCTCAAATAATTCCTCTTAAACCAGAAGTTATCCTACTTCAAATTCAAGAAACACTTGATTCACAATACAACTACAACAAACTTACCTTGATTTTGCTGGCAGCGGCCCACCTGGCCATAGCTACCACCTGGAAGTCTACCTCCCCTCCAACGCTGACCATGTGGAGACATAAAGTATGGGATCAGTTTATTATGTGCAAAATCTCTGACTCACTTCAAAGACAACGATTGGGCACCACCATGACCTAGTCTAGGTTTGTACACACATGGTTTCCATGGCTGCAGTACATGACAGAAGCTGAACTTCTTCCCACTAACACTACTTATTCTTCTTTGCTTTTCCTCTAGCTTTCTACTGTACACACTGAGTTACATATAAAAAATATTTTACATCTAAGATCCAGACCTAATCCAGTACTCACACTTGCCTTACTGACAGAGGTAGCATAATTACCAGCACTTCTTACCCTTTCTAATTGGTTGATAAATGTTCAAAAATGTTAAAATAGTTTTTACTGCTACATAATAAGCTTTTGATGCGACTTGATCCTTATCTCTTGTTGTTGCTTGTTTAATGCTTTTTATGTTCATTGTTGTTAATGATGATTTAAAACCAAATAAAAAATATATTAAAAAATCTTTAGAAGGCTCAGATGAATTCACTACATAGTCTGGAGTTCCAGGACTCCCTTGGTTTACCTTTGAGAGACATGATAATGGTTACTTCATTAAGAGTTACTCTGGGGTCAGTGCTAATTTGTGGCAGAAAATGATCCTATCTGTGGTAATTAACTCAGAGAAGCAGCTTGCTTGTCCTATTAAATGGGTGTGCATTCCTTGCATTATTTGCATTATTTGAATGCATTTTGATAATCTCTGTATGCACTGGTCATAGGATGATCTCAGACAATAACAAAACTTGGCTTCTGGCAGAACAATTTCACAGGTTCTTTTTCTTCTATGTTGTGTCAGAGAAAAAGCCATTTTATTTCCTTAAAAGGTCCACTAAGTTCTGTTGTTTTGGTGAAGATGGGGTCCAGGTTACATGGTACCTGTGCCTTCTAGGATGCAGAACTCTAGTCCTGAGCTAACACAACGTGTTCAGTATAAATATTATTTATATGTATACAAACATTGTCTTTCCTGAAATAAAAAGTATTTTATTTAAGAAAAGTTGAAGAAAAGTTGTTTTTATACCCCACTTTCCTCTACCATAAGGAATCTCAAAGTGGCTTACAGTTGCCTTCCCTTCCTCTTCCCACTACAGGCACTTTGTGAGGTAGGTGGGGCTGAGAGAGTTCTGAGAGAATTGTGACTGGCCCAAGGTCACCCAGCAGGCTTCGTGTGGAGGAGTGGAGAATCATATCCGGTTCATCCAGATTAGAGGCCACCACTCTTAACCACTACACCAAACTAGTTTTGTTATTTAAGATGTTCTGCCATTTCAGCAAAAGCACAACAGCTTCTGTGCAACACAAAAAACAAGAATAAAAATTATACAACATAAAATAGTTCAAAGTAAACAATAAACACACCCAATTGTTATGTATTGAAACCTATGTTAAGCTTGAGTCTGAACCAGGATTGTAAATAGACCAATCAGAGCTGCGTAATGTTCAGGAGGGAAGCACTCTGATTGGACCTTATCTGTAAATAGTTATTGGTTGTTAGCTGACAGGTGGGCGTGGCTACCTAAGCCCGGACTGTTTAAAAGAGAGCCTGTTGCCCTATGTTTTTGTCTCATTCTGATTTCTTCTGACTTCATTGAATAAAGCTGATTCACTGTTCACTAGCTGTGTTAAGTCTCGTACTTAACACTTTTATCTGTTTCATAAGAAAAGCATTAAAAATATGAGCACATTAGCAGCTTTCAGGAATAATAAAGCCAAATTATATATATCAATAAATGCTTTGGCTAAATTTGTTTTGTTTTAATATAATACCCCAATTTAGCCTTGGGATATCTAACAAGTTTCAGAAAGACTGCATGATTCCGATTGCCTTTCTAATAGTGTGCAAGTGCAGCGGGGGCCTTTGTCAGGCACTCACAGTATTATCCTGTCAAATGCCTTTTAAGAGACCGTAGGTAGTCTTCAAACGCATCTTTCAACCTTAACATTCTAAAGGAGACCCTTAGATTTCTGGTCACACAATTATTTCATGAAGTTAAGACAGGCATAAGGCAAAAATTTCCAGATAATTAGACAATGTGATAGTAGATTAAATTTCATTTTATGCAAGTGCAAGGTAATACAGGGAAAGAACACTTTAAACTTCTTGTACACAATGACAGATTTTGAATTAGCTGTAACTTCTTGGAGGAAAAAAAGGGTCTTGGCAGAGTTACTTTGAAGTGAATGAAGTTGCCTGCTGCATATGGAATAGCTGAGCTGGGGGTGAGTTAAAGGTGATAACAATAGCATGGGCTATATAATGCCAGTAGATTTTTGCTAGGTTTTATGGGCTTGGTTTTTGTTTTTTAAAAGAATCTTGACAGCATAATACCTTGACAGATTCTGATCAAATAATGTCTGCCCGAATCACCGACAATTCCAGCTGGGATATACACACAACAGTCCTCAATCGTTCTAACTGGGAAAGGTAGATGACCTGAGGAGTCCACTCTTGTGTAAAGATGTTTTTATTTTTCCAAATAAGATGTCTGTAAATCAAACTTACTTTCTTTATAATGCCAGTTTCCCCTTGAGTCAAAAATGCCTTACAATCATTTTGATGATATATTTGTGGTTTAAAACAAGCTGTGTTTCAAATGCTTCGGTGTCAATGGAATTGGTGGCATTCAGTTTAGTGGCAAGCTGGGTAACCACTACTGGTGTACACTCATAGTTTGCTTGGATTCTGTAAACCCATCACAGAAGGGTCATGCATAACTTAAAATCAACTAATATTTGCATGTATCTCTTGCTTGTGTGCCTTCTCAGTTTATAATGCTATCAAACATGGAGAAATTATTGGTTCAAGCTACAGCTGCCTCATGTTTGGGATCCCGTTTAGCACAGTCCAATTTAATTAACATGAACATGCTCCAATGTGGGAGTCAAGCAAGCCAACTGAGCAAGACTGGCATGCTAAAGAGACAAACCACACAGTTTTCCTCACCACCATCACCTCCTTAGCAGGCTTGAAACAATGACAAAAAAGTACTTCTTTTATAAGATATTTTTGTTTTTCAGTCCAGGGACTAGGTGAACTGGGAATGGGAGGGGGGGAGGAGACAGCCATGGGAAAACCCTGCAAAAATGCAGATGATCCAAACATCTGTGATGCAATTTAGAACAATTTTTGAGCATTCAGTCATTCAGTACCAAGCAACCAGGGCTGTGTCCTTCAGCACTAACTCTCTTGTACATTGTCCTAAGCAGCCAGGGTCATAGGTAAGTTCTTAAAGTAATTAGGTTCACTCCCATAAACCCAGAGATCAGGATTTGAGAAACCTTTGTTGATTGCACATATATGCCAGAAAGCACAGATGTTTGGAAACAAGCTCCAAGCAAGTAGAATCAAGGCAGAATACTAGTAAAAGAACAGAAAATACAGTTGAGGGTGTTCTTATTTACAGTGTTTACATGTCCCTGTGCTTTTAGAGATGGGTCTGGGAATCTTGAGAGGGTGAGGTTTGGGGAGGGAAACGACCACAGCAGGTATAAGGCCATAGAATATACCCTCCAAAGCAGCCATTTTCTCCAGGGGAACTGATCTCTGTCATCTGGAAAGCAGTTGTAATTTCAGGTGAACTCTTGCCCTCACCTGGAGGTTGGCAACCCTAGTTCCCCTGGAGGAAATGGTAGCTTTGGAGGATGAAGTCTGTGGCATTATACATCTCTAAGGTCCCTCCCCTCCTCGAACCCCACCTTCCCCAGGCTCCACAACCCAATCTATAGATTTTTCTTAACCTTTAGTTGGCAGCCCTATCTCCTTCCCACCCAACAGTCAACCTACCTTTATCTACCCCTCTATCTCAAGCTTCCCTTCCAGACAGCTTCTACCTAGGAAAACTATGGCCCAGTTGTGTGGTGCCAACCACTGAGCCAGGGCCACTTGTATGGTAGGGAACACTCAATGAACTGCTGTGGGGGGCTCACTCTCTCCTGTATCGCCCTTCCCACACTATTTCCCCCTTTCCTTCCCCGGGCATATTCTCCTCCCCTTTAGCTGCCCCCTTTCTCTCAAACTCAGCCATTCACCAACCCACCTTTTATTTGCCTCCCATCTTCAGTTATATTTATTATTTATTGACTTCATTTCTACCCCACCTTTCTCCACAGTGGGGACCAAAGCAGCTTACATTATTCTCCTCTCCTCCTTTTTAACTGCACAACAACCCAGTGGGGTAGGTTAGTCTGAAAGCATGTGACTGGTTCAAAATCACCCAGTGAGCTTCCACAGCAAGATGGGGGTTCAAACCTGGGTCTCCCAAAAAGTTTGCTTCCAGGCCTAGGGTTGCCAACGTCCAGGTGGGACCTGTAATTATGGAAATCTCCCATAATTACAACCAGGCCTGTAGCCAGGAATTTTTTAATTGGTTTTTTTTAAAAAAAAATTAAAAAATCAGGGGGAATGGACATTCACATGCAGCCCCCACTTCTCCCCCAAAGTATTTAAAGGGTCCATTTAAATGCTTTCAGGGAAAAGCAGGGGGGGGTGGCCATGCACTAGGGTTGCCAGCCTCCAGAGATCAGTTGCCCTGGAGAAAATGGCTGCTTTGGTGGGTCAACTGTATGGCATTATACCCCACTGAGGTCTTTCCCACCCACCCCAAACCCGTCCCTCCCCAGCTGCACCCCCAGAATCTCCAGGTATTTCCCAATCCAGAAGTGGCAACCCTAACGTGCGCACCTGTACTCCAAGCCGTGAATTCACATCTTGGAGTGTAGGCATGTGTGGGGCATCCCCCCACTTCTCCATCAAAGCATTTAAAGTTTAAATGTTTTGGAGGAGAAGCAGGAGCAGCACACCTGCACTCCAACTCACAAATTGGTGGCGTGGCCTCCCCCCCCCCACTTCTCCCCAAAAGTTGTGGGGCCTTGGGAGGAAATTGGGGGCCGGGCCCTGGGAGTCCCCACTGTAGCTGCAGGCCTGATTATAGCTGAACTCCAGATGACAGATCTGGCCCCCTGGAGAAAATTGCTGGTTTGGAAGGTGGACTCTGTGGCCTTATATATGACTGTGGCCTCTCCCCTCCCCTCCTCAGACTACCACAAAATCTCCAGGAGCTTCCCAAGCTGGAGCTGGCAACCCTAGCAGGCCTGGCCTCCATGAGTCTTCCTTCAAAGGCCAAAATAAGCCTGGGAAGGGCCCTGCCTCCTCCCAGAGTTTTAGTCAGAGAAACCAAGGTTTTAATATTCTGTTTGCCTAGCAATAGCCATGAAGGGAATCTGTTGCTTAAAGCTACAGGTGCTCCTTTTGTATTTTTTGGCTTTTTAAAGCTGCCCAGTATATATATATATATATATTAGATTTATTGTTCTGCGAACCTAGGGCCCTTTTCAGGTTTGTAGAAAGATCTCTCTTGCCCGTTCACAGCTCCAGTTACTGGATTTAAGTATCCAAAGATATCCCGAGTTCACTATTAGAATATAAGATGGAATGAAAGCAATATTTTCATGAATGCACCTTTTCTTGATATATTTTGATATGTCAACCCTAACTGTGTGTGGTAAATTGTGCATGACTTGGAGCTTCACTTAAAAAAAAACTGCATTAGATCACATCTCTTTTTTGGGAAAGGAAAATAGCTATGTTTGAAATCTTACAGAGAGGATTAAAATATATATTGGTATAATTTTCAGATCCTTTTGTCTCTGAAGCCAGTTGTCTTGGCAACACTCATGCAAACCTATGGGCAATGGAAAGTGATAAGTACAAGTAGTCAATTTTTTAAAGACATGAATGATTTAAAATGGCATTTGTGTACATGTTTTAACAATGGATACTCCTGATGGCCATACATTATAGAAATGTGCTAGGAACTCATATATGACTGAGATTCTTACTATGGATGGACATGAACTGCATTCATGCAGTTCAGTTCATGGTTTGTGGCTGAATCATGAACTGAACCACGAACCCATATGAATGAAGAGGTTGATTCTTGAATCAACCCAGTTTCTGAGCCATTTAAAGTTTGTGAGCCATTTAAAGTTTAAATCCTGCTCTCTACTCCCTGCAAAAAACTGTGGGGAGCAGAAAGCAAGGGTCAATTGAAACCAAACAGATGAATGGCGGGGAGCTCCCCTCAGCTCAGCTGTTTGGTTTAAATTACTTCCAGCCATTTAAACCACTACTTTCTGCTCCCCGCAAAGAAGTCATGGGGAGCAGAAAGCAGGGAGCTCAGTTGCATCACCGCAAACTGCATCAAAATTTGTAGAAGTTCATGGCAGTTCTTCAGTTCATGGACATTCCTTCACAATCCATGAACCAGCCAAAATTCATGAAAAACTTTAGTTCATCAGCTAGTTCATGCCCATCCCTAATTCTTACATCTATTTTACTAGCCAGCGTGGTGTAGTGGTTAAGAGTGGCAGATTCTAATCTGGAGAACCAGGTTTTATTTCCCACTCCTCCACATGAAGTCTGCTGGTTGACCTTGGGCCAATCAAACCTCCCTCAGAACTTTCTCATCCCCACCTACCTCACAAGGTGCCTGTTGTGGGGAGAGGAAAGGAAAGTGACTATAAACTGCTTTGAGACTACATAAGGTAAAGAAAATCAAGGTATAAAAACCTTCTCTTCTTCTACTACTAGGTTTAAACATCTGGCACTAAACTTGTAGCTTCCATAGTCTTTTCCAGGTCATCTCATTCCACTGACCTCTTCTACAAAGTCAATGCTAAATTATCTGTGAAAACATTTGCAATCATGTATGTATTAATCTGAAGCAAATTTTATGGAAAAATATTCTCAGACAAATTTTCTTGAGAAACAGAAAAGAGAGAGACATTGTTTTCTGTATCTCTGATCTGTAGTATTGAGTCATCCAATGACACTGATTGGTGCATGATTCCAAGCAAGGCAAACCAACAGCTTCTTTATGCAGCATGTAATTGACTTATGGACTGAATTGCCTGAGCACTAGATGTCACTGAAAAGGATTTGACAAATTCAAAGAAAAGGTGAGTTGATAGCTATTCACCATTACATCCAAAAATGAAATCTTCATGTTCTAGGCTAGGGATTCCCAATATGGTGCCTGACACTGTGTTTCCTGGACTGGAGACCATTTCCTTCTTCTCCAAAGCATCTATTCCACAAAGTAAACAGCCAGTTCAGGTTTTCCTCCACCTCAATGCAGCAGGAGTTACTTCAGATGAACCCAGGAGGCATCATCTTTTTGTCTTTAGGGATCACCCATTTGTTATAGGACAACACGTTGTCTGGAACCTCCAAACATTTTGTTATTGGCCACAGTTCCCACAGCAGCCATTTTATGGTTGGCTATGTCCCCTAATGGCGGCTATTTTGTGGTATTGCCCACTAAATGTTCTCAAAATTCCAAAAGTACCCACAAGCTCAACAAGGTTGAGGACTCCTGTTCTGAGCAGTTTTATTCTCTTTACCAAATTCTGAGGACAAACAATAGAGGAGATTTATCTGTATCATCTTATGGGAGCACCATTTTAACAGCCTAATTGGCCAAACAAAAATGTTTTTAGTTTTTGAGACTCTTGGAGCACAATTCCCTTCACTCCATCTTATGATCTTTTAAAGTACCATTTTCTGTACTTTTCCCATCAGGGGCTCCTTTGGAAGTTCACTGGAGGACAAATAGCTTCTATTGCTGAACACTGCTGACTAGGGAAGTAGGGCTGCCAAGTGGGGGCGGGGGGCGGGGAAACCCCCACTTTGGAGGCCCGATTTCCGCCACAGTGGAATCGGGCCCCGGGGGGAACTCTGCCCCCCCGAAGCTGCGTTACCAGAGGTGACGCAGCCACGTTGCTCACATTGGGGGCGTGGCCCAGATTGTGGGGGGGAAAACCATATGGTTTCCCCCCTGACGATCTGGGCCATGCCCCCAACGTGAGTGACGTAGCACGTCACTTCCTGTGATGTGCTGGTGGTGCGCATGTGCGCACGTCCTGGGAGAGCTCCCGGAGCCCAGCAAGGCTTCCCCGCCGGCAAGGGTAAGTACACTTGGCAACCCTATAGGGAAGGCAGATCCTTACCAGGTCTGGCTTCAGGAAGAGGCAACAGAAGCACCACTAACAGAAGGTACTGCTAACTAAATGTTCATGTTTCAGTCTTCCTGGTACATGGAGAAGAATAAAGAGCAAATGGAGTTGGAATTCCACTGTAACGCACGGTAGAAGAAAGAATGGTGGAATGAGCTCCCGGAGGACATTAGGGCCCTGCAGGACCTTTTACAGTTCCGCAGGGCCTGTAAAACGGAGCTCTTCCAGCAGGCCTTCAACTAGGAGATGCCACTAATAACATCAATTATATTAGTATTATATTATATTAGTAACATCAACTAACATTAACTGAACTGGAGAATACGAAATAACTATGCCAGATGCTGATGGGGGCCATTTTTGGGGAACATCTATCATGGCCACCGGGTTGTTATTGTCACCAGCACTTTATTTTCATTTTACTCTATTTTATTGTTGAGCTATGATTGTCATGTTTGTGTTTTAATGTGGTTTTAACCCTTATTGTAAGCCACCCTGAGCCTGCCTGTGGCGGGGGAGGGTGGGATAGAGCTCTTCCAGCAGGCCTTCAACTAGGAGATGCCACTAATAACATCAATTATATTAGTATTATATTATATTAGTAACATCAACTAACATTAACTGAACTGGAGAATACGAAATAACTATGCCAGATGCTGATGGGGGCCATTTTTGGGGAACATCTATCATGGCCACCGGGTTGTTATTGTCACCAGCACTTTATTTTCATTTTACTCTATTTTATTGTTGAGCTATGATTGTCATGTTTGTGTTTTAATGTGGTTTTAACCCTTATTGTAAGCCACCCTGAGCCTGCCTGTGGCGGGGGAGGGTGGGATAAAAAATGAAGAAAGAAAGAAAGAAAGAAAGAAAGAAAGAAAGAAAGAAAGAAAGAAAGAAAGAAAGAAAGAAAGAAAGAAAGAAAGAAAGAGGAGGGGGAGGGGGAGGAGATTGGATTTATACCCCGCCCTTCACTCAGAGTCTCAGAGTGGCTTACAAACTTCTTTCCCTTCCCCTCCTCACAACAGACACCCTGTGAGGTAGGTGGAGCTGAAAGAGCACTTTTGAGAACTGTCCTTGAAAGAACAGCTCTGACAGAACTATGGCTTTCCCAAGGTCATCCAGCAGCTGCAAGTGGAGGAGTGGGGGATCAAACCCAGTTCTTCCAGATTAGAATGCTCCCTCTAAGCTGTGGATTCTTGTGAGCAAAAATTCTACTTTGTGAGCTACTGGCATTAAGTTGTGAGTGAGCAATCTGGCTACTGCATAAATTAGTTTGCTCTGGAACCATCCTTCCTGAGCTAAGACAAAAATGTTTGAGCCAGAGGCTAAAAAACTCTGAGCTAGCTCACACTAACTCAGCTTAGAGGGAACACTCCCAGCTTGACCACTGCAGTCCCTGGTAAGGCAGCACGCCCAGTAGTCTTTGCCCTGTCGGGGGTCTCCAAGCATCAGGAGTCCCACCTCACCTGCTCTGGGATCAGACAGTAACCAAGTCTTCTAATTTTTGTAATCATAGTCCTATTGTATTGCTTGTTAGATGCCTCATGCTATTTGACTGTATTGTTTTACACTGTGTAATGTGCCTTGGGTCTCAGCAAGAAAGGCCAACTACAAATAATATGATGATGATGATGATGATGATGATGAAGAAGAAGAAAAAGAAGAAGAAGAAGAAGAAGAAGAAGAAGAAGAAGAAGAAGAAGAAGAAGAAGAAGAAGAAGAAGAAGTAAATAATAAATAAAATTATCTTCCCCATCAATAAACATAGTCCTCCATGCAGCATATCACTGGGACAGTGAACAAATTGGTCTGTGGTATGTAGAATGAAAAAAAGTATCTATTGTGAAGAAAAGTTTATATATTTAGGTTCTCATGTTGTTCATACATATGAACTTCTAACCTAAACTAAACTGAAATATGGAACAACCATGAACTAGTGCTGACTTGCTGTAGAATTTTAACTAACAATTCTCACCTGGGATGAGTAATTTGGCCAAGAGACAATTTCCTTCCTAGGTCAAGGTATCCCAAGTCAGCCAGTCCATCTGCCACCATTTTCAGCTGGTCTGCCTGCTTCTAGCTAACAATTAATTCATTAAATGAGGTAGCTTGATAGGCAGGACCCATGCAATTTTGATCAATTATGTTCTTTAAATATCTGGAGGATTGTTGCAGGGAAATCACTAGTCCTGGTGGTTACAAACAAAACAACAGAAATAAATCTGAGTAAACAAAATAATGTCACTGTGGGAGTTAGCAATAACATGTTTCTGCCAGCTCCTGTTCTGGCCCAGTTGAAAGGACAATGTTACCTCAATTTAAATACTTATTGTATTTTTTCTCTCTCCATTAAGCTTTCTGACGAATTAATATTCTTAAATAGGAACAAATTAGCAAGTTGCTTTTAGCCTCTTTTCCACAGGTTTGGCCACTATTGCTGTCTTAATCTCAAGAGATTACTCTTCAATTGTCTGGAGATACTTCAGGCGTCTCTGAAATCTTTTTTTTTTATTATTCCACTTCATTTAAATACCATGGCTAATTTCCAGGCGTAAAATGTCAAATAAATTTAAGATTAAGGCATTCTAATAAGGGTTAAGAGCTTTCATTTCTACCACATTACAAAATTCCTCTATGAATTTTGTCTTTGTTCAAACTTTGTTCTATTTCTTCAGACCAACACAGCTACTCATCTGAAACTGTCTTTATAGGAGTTATCTTCATTCAACAGGCAACTCTGACAGAGGGCAAGAAAGGTACTGGGGGAGGAGGGAAATGCCACCAGAATTTTTTTTTTTTTTAATGGATTCCTTCTGTGCATACAAGCCGAATTTAGCATTTGAAGTTATCGGTTTGTAATAATAGTATTTACAAAGCATACAGCGCTTCAGAATATTCAAAAGGTTTTTAGTAACTTTATCTTTGTGATCCTTACAACAGCCCTGTAAAGCACTTTGCTAATCCCTATGATATAGGTGGGGAAGGAGGGCAGAGCATAAGAGAAGACAGTTTTTCAAAAACTGCTTATCAAGTTCACAATAGAGATTAGGCTTGATTCTCTTGATCCACAATTTAAGGCTAAGCTCAATGCCAGGACTCATTCAGGGGAACCCCAATCCATAGGGTTGACAGGTCCATTGGAAACATGGAGATTGGCAACAATGGTTCCCCAGAATGGAACTGCTGGTTTGATGGGTGAAGTCTATGGCATTGTACCTGTCTGAGGCCCCACCCCTCCTGAAACCTCACCCTCTCCAGACTCCACCCCTCAAATCCCCAGGAATTTGCCAACCTGGAGTTGGCAACCCCATCTCCTTCCCAGCTAACCATCAGCCTACCGTTATCTGCCCCTCTGACATCAGCTGACTTCTGTCCTCCCTCCTGCAGAGCAGTTGTAATTCTGAGTGGTCTCCAGCCCTCACCTGCAGATTGGAGCCTGGGATCACCAGGAGATGTTGCATCCCCGACCATAGTGCCCGTAAGGGAACATATGGGGGAAAGTAAAAACCAGTACTTTGAAGTGAATCCGGTAAGCTATTGGCAGCCAGTGCAGCGCTTTCAGCATAGGCTGGATGTGGCTCCAACCAGGGAGACCCATCAATAGCCTGGCAGCAGCATTCTGCACTAGCTGCAGCTTCCGGATTTGTGACAGAGGCAGCCCCATGTAGAGAGTGTTACAGTAGTCTAACCTCGAGGTGACCATCGAATGGATCACTGTGGCCAGGTCATCATGGTCGAGGAAGGGAACTAATTGCCGAGCTAGCCAAAGATGGTAAAAGGCCGACTTAGCAGTGGCTGCCACCTGAGCCTCCATAGTTAGCGAGGAGTCCAGGACCACTCCCAAACGCCTAACCTCCGGCGCTGGCACTCCGGCGCTGGTTGGGAGTTTTCTCCCAAAGGCCAAAATAGGTGACAGGACCAAGTTTAGTTGCCTACCAACAGGCACTGAGGGGAATGTATGGTTGCCAGTTCTAAGTAGGGAAATACCTGGAGATTTGGGGGTGGATCCTGTGGAGTGCTGGGATGTGTGTGGAAGGACTCAGCAGGTATAATGCCATAGGGTCTACCCTCCAAAGCAGCCATTTTCTCCAGGGGAACTGATCTCTGTCATCTGTAGATCAATTGTAACAGCAGGACATCTCCAGGTCCCACCTGGAGATTGGCAACCGTAGGGGAAAGTCAGCTGCACAGCAGGGGGTTGAAGAGAATGGTTTGATGGCCGCTGGGCCAAGATTAGCAACAATAGTTCCCCAGGAGGAAATGGCTGGTTTGGAAGGTGGAGTCTATGGCACTGTACCTGTCTGAGGTTCCCTCACCCTCTCCGGGCTCCACCCCTCAATTCTCCAGGAATTTCCATACCTAAAGTTGGCAACTTTATCTCCTCCCCTCTCAGCAGCCTCTTCCTAGGCAGAATTCTGTCTTTCTCATTAGCAGGGAGCAAAGCAGCTTACTTCATTCTCTTCAGCTTTGTGATCTGTACAGCTACCCTGTAAGGTAGGTTAGGCAGAAAATCTGTGGCTGGTCCGAAATCACCCAGGCAGCTTCCATAGGGATGCTCCTGCTGAACAGGAGCAAGCAGCCAGGGCTAGTGATGCCATGTCAGTCAGGAGGCATGAAGTCACCCTGAGAGTGCTGGCAGGCCTAGGGTTGCCATTGCCAACAAAGACAAATTGATGCAAAGAAGGATGGAAAAGTCTCCATATCTCTATTTTGCCAGAGGCTCTGGGTGGGTGCCCCATAGTAAATGCACCAAACAATTCCTAAAGATTGGGGGGGACATGCAGATCTGTCCTCGCAGAGGAGGGAGAGCTTGTACCTGAATAAAACTTGGTCTTAAAGGTGCCACTGGACTGTCTTGAACCGGGGGGCTGGGGGGGGCTCTGCAACTTACCTGGCTACTTCTTGCTCTGACTGAGGGCTGCTGGGAGCAGGGGGTGGGGCTTGTTGCATGTGCCTGCCCCCTGGGCTCTCTACTGCCGGAGCTCCGTTCCTATGCACTCCTGCAGGAAATGACCCCTGGGTATTCTGCTTGTGGTGCGATCTGACTGTTTTGTGGTGTGGCATGGTTGTGTTATTGGGTTTGTTTCTTTTGAAGGGGAAGTGTTGTGAGTGAGGACATATTTTACCTCAGAATACACCAGGTCGCATAAGCAACTGACAGTTCCAACTGTCTTGCGGGGGGGGGGGGGGTGGAGGGGGGGAATGGAGGGAAGGCCAATCAGCTTCCATATGCAGATAACCTTGAAATGTTGACCTAGGCTGCAGTGGGTGGGAGAGAACTCAAGCAACACAGCTAGTGGATAGGGACAGCTTCTGAGTGACATATCAGGGAGCCAACTGATTTTGCCGGCATAGAACTTTGCCACCCCAACTGTCCTTTATATTTATAGAGAGATATGCTTACTTATAGGAACTGGTTCTTTGTCAGGACTGAAGAAAGCATGCAAAATTCAGAGGTTATAGGTAAAACCCAATGCACCTCCACACCCCATGCATATGTCAGCATTTGGCCACTCATGTTTCTATGACAACCCTGACAGATATATGGTGTCTTATCTACTCCAGCATAGCGAAAGAGTCTCTAAGGCCAAATCCCATAAGAACAGGTTGAGGGGTGTAACTTGAGGAATAATTATGGCTACTACAAACAGGCACTCAACCTACACACACTCCCCTCAGGAATTCCCTCCCCCCTAAAGCATGGCAAGGTGAACAGTAAAGTAAAACAAAGAGAAATGAAACTGAAACCTTGACAGCTGGCCCTGATTAATATTCAGATGGGAGACCACCAAGGGATTCCAGGGTTGCTACACAAAGGCCCCGGTCACACTGGGGGAAATAGGCATGGCCAAAGTACGGCTTTTTTGAGCCACACCAAAAGAGAAGTGCGGCAGCGGGATCAGACAGATCCCCCCAGCCGCTGCGCAGTTCCTCCCCAGCACGATCAGATGCCAGGGGGAAGCCACGGACCACAGAGTGAGGTGAGCCCACTGTGCATGCGTGTGCATGTGCAGTTTGGCAGGACCTCACATGCTGCGGGAGAGACAGGAGTGCCGACGATCACACGTCCACCCCTGCAGCGGATTTTTCGGTAAGTACTAGTGTTTCATAGGGGTCTTTTTGATCCACATCAACGGCCAGAAGAGACGGATTGGGGACGGGTGCACGCCGCTTCCCAGATGTTGAGGTTTGATCGCACCCGCATGATGCGCCCCCGATCCGTTCCTCTTGCAGCTCAAAGCCTCCCATGTGACCGGGGCCAGAGGCAGGCAATTGCAAACTACACCTGAATGTCTCTTGCCTTGAAAACCCTACAAGGTCACCATAAGTTGGCTGCAACTTGACAGCAAAAACAAACACTCCCCCCCTTCTTTTAAGAAGCATGGGAACATAAGAAGTGATGTTTATCCATGTTGATTCAAGCTTGTCAAAGCTTCCTGATTTCTGGATGGGAATATATAAACCATATACACATTCTTTCCTGGTTCATTTAATTAGCCCAGAGAATGATTGATCTGTTCTTCAGTTTTCTATAAAGGTAACATTTTTCATTTTCAGAGACAGGTGTGGTGTGAATTTCATTGCACATCATTAATCTCAGAACAAAATTTCAGCCTCAACTTTCTCGTTCACTTGGTACTACCACTGGGCAGTTTCTCAAAGTGACAAAACTTACCCTTTTGATCTTCAGACAGGTCTCACTGCACGATTTTCAGCATTTGCTTTGTGGCACTTTATATCCCTTCAGCCAGTTTACTGCAATGTTCTTAGGAAATGCTGGAATGGGCAAACCCCAGTCAAGCCAGACACAGATATATTTTCTTAGCGCATTCTGTGTTTCTGAGTCCTGTAGTTAATTTTTGTCAATACATAGTTTATAAATAGCTTAAGTGCACAAGTGTCTGTTGTGCTGTACCCACAACACAACACAGATTATGATTTTCTGTCAAAGCTGTAGCTTATTAAATGAAAGTCAGCACCACATTTAAAAAATTCTCTGTGTTTACAGTTAGGATTTGACATCCACTATCTGTGAACAGGTTTCAAATAAAAGTCATTTCCAGACTGCCTTTTTTTTAAAAAAATGCCTCCCTTACAGTCCAAAATGAATGATAGCTGCTATTTTCTTGTCTTTTAAAGGCTTATCCAGAATAAAATAAAATTGTTAAAAAAAGAAAAAGAAACTAAAAGAGAACTTAGGCCCCTGCCACACGGCAGGGAAAAGACGGGGCGAAGCGCGGCTTTTAAAAGCCGCGCCAAAAAAGAAACGCCGCGGCGGGATCCCACGGATCCCGGTAGCCGTGCTCCGTTGCTCCCCGGCACGATCAGATGCCGGGGAGGAAGATACTAGTCGGAGGGGGAGGCTGCCGTACTGTGCATGCTCGAGCATGCGCAGTACGGCAGGGGGCCGGGGATGCGACGGCGGCAAGACGCACCGCCAATCCCACGGCCAGGATGAAGCGGACCATCCGGATGAACCACCGAGGGTAGGTAATTCATCTTTGACGCGCTTCATCGGGGGAAGGGCCGGATTGGAGGCACGAGCGCGACGCCAGGCAGATGTTGGCGTGGGATCATGCCCATTTGCTGCGCTTCCAATCCGGCCCGCTCCCGGCCCAAACTGCCTCATATGAACGGGGCCATAGTCATGTTAATAAGCACCTGATCTGAATTCTTTCTTCCCCATTTCAGTCACCACCAGATATTTACTCCCCCACGGGAATTAAGATTGCAGGGAGAGGCCTTCCTGACTGTCCCAAAGAAGCTCATTTGGTGGACACACAAGAGAGGGCCTTTTTCCATGGCAGCCCCACAGTCATGGAAAGCATTGAAAGTTCCTGTTAAATAGTGGGTTCCATGGATGAGCAGGCTCAAGTCTAGTGACCAGCTCAACTTTATTTGTGATTTCAGCAAGAGCAAGACAAGACCGCAGAGCCACAGCCCTGTTTAAATAGCATGCAATTGCCACACGCAAATAGACCCCACTCCCAATGATAGGCTATTTACATAACATTACTACTTGATTGGTTACTTCCAGAGTCTTGGTAGGCTATTGTTCTTGTGCTATTTAACACAGACCAAATTCCAAATATTTTTAAAGTATGTTTTCTTTATACTATTTGCTTGTTGTATCTAAGTTCCTATCAACTAATAATAATAAAGGGAATAAAACACCATCAATAAAACAAAATACAGTTGCCATTGATTTTCCTGTTTGAGCTAAGTGCTCGGGCAAAACGTTTGGAGAGGAAGTTGAAACTTAAATGGAATTAGCAAAACTTCCCAGGAGGGGCTTCCCCCAGTTCTACAATAAAAAATATAACCACTTAGCCACTAAAAGCCAGAAACATATTATAATCATCATATATCTTGACAAGCAGCTTTAGCAGCAACCGCAGAACAGCTGCAAAGTACTGTCAGTGTCATCCTTTGGTGAAAATCAGACCTAGAGATCCGATTCCAAAGGGCTTTTTCTTTGTTTTAAAAGATCCTAGCCCACCTCTCAGGCAAGAGAAAGCAGCAATACATATATAATTACAATGTAAATCTTCAGTCAATAAAGCTTTAATTAAAACAAGATTGCTGAGCATCAAACACACCCCTCACTGAGCACGCTTGAGTACCCACCAGTTCAGATTGTGTCCTGGTCGCATCTCACAATCCCAGAGCACATTGTCCAGCAGGCTGCTGAGTTTACTTGTAGACTGCGAGACTGCTTCCTGCGTATGTACATGCATGGTCAGTGACTTCTGTTTGTGAAGAGAAAAAGAAGAGTAGGTTTTTATACCCCACTTTACAATCATAGTCCCTCCCCTCCCCACGACAGGCACTTTGTGAGGCAGGTTCTCCAGATTAGAGTCCACCGCTCTTAACCACTACACCACATTGGCTGTCTTACTGTTTAGCATACCATTTAGTGTTTGAGTCTGCTTGACATAGCATCATTAATGGTTGCTGATATGGCTGGTTTGTTGTTCAGGTTTCTTCCTTATTTTAGGGCTCAAAACCAGTCTTGTGATAGATCCTTATAACTGCACTGGGCAATAGCAAATCATTTAAGGGATACGTCCTACTATGAAGGCACGAAAAGGGAGCAAACAGAGTGATATGTGCACCATAATGGTTCGATCCTACCATCAAACTGGGAGACAATTGATTTCCCCAGCTGCATAGCTGCAAAAGTGGCTGCAAAGCATAAAGAAACTAACCAATCAATAACAGCTACTGTGCAGCTGCAAAGCTGCCCAGCTTTGTGTTTAAATCAGGTTGCATACAGGGGGGGAAGTGATACAATCTAAGGCTTCTCTCATGGATACACTCAAGACATATTTACTTGGTGAACATGACTGAGGTGAAGTTCTCAGCATGCAGTTCTCGGCATGCTGCATGCCTAGCCATAAAAAGAAATAAAGAAGTCAGTGAAAGCCTATCTGAACTAAGGATGCTTGATCAACCTTTGTTCAGATCTCAGTATAATCTCAAGTGGCAAA
>NW_015165242.1:1551-11315 GCF_001447785.1 Gekko japonicus | reverse complement strand
GCCATGCAAAGCTGCAAACTGGAGATGTGCACAGAAATTTTTCTGTCTGGTTTATTCATCTGGTACACATGTTCAGATTCTTTATTCTACTTTTTCTCCATTTCCATTCAGTTTCCATGAGATACACATCCCCAGCTCTTTTCTTTTCTTCTTCCAGGCAATCAAGATGACATTATCAGAGACTGCACCCTTGCCAATTGGATCCTCCCTGCTAAATTTCAGACAGACAGGAGGAGGGAACCCCCATCTGATAGGCAATTCAGTTTCTTACTTGAGGAGCAGGAATAGCAGGCAGACATTTGGCACCCAAAGAAAAACTAACACAGAGAACACCCCAAGAAGGTAGGCATTAAACCTCACTCTGAAAAAGCAATAGCAATGCAGAACACGTAACAGAGAACTCGTTTACACAGAATCTCTCAATGAGAAGAAGGTATCAGACAAGGATGCTATGTTTGTTTGTTTACATTTTAATCACCCAATCCCCACAATTGTGGGGCTCTAGGCGATATACAAATTTAAAACAATAGAAACCATAAAAACCATTATCAAGACATATAATTGTGTATGACAACACTAATATAATCTAGAAAGTTTTCATTAAGCAAATAAAGATATGGTGCATAATACAGAATTGATTGTGTATAATTTTCATTCATTCAACAAAGTCTCCAGACTACTATCTTCATTTTGGATATCTTCTTCCAAAATATCATATTATAAAACATCAAGTTCAAAATATCTTCGTTCTTCAATCAGCTTCTACATTCATTCCAAATTGTTGCAAAGTACAGAAAGAATGTTATAAAGTTTCACAAAGTGGGCCACTTTGTACACAGAACTACTCTCTATAGTGCTAATCTGGTGTTGCCTCCAGATAATCTGGCAATACCAGATTAGCACTATAAAGAGTAGTTCCATGTACAATGAGTTACTGCTGGGCCGCTTTGTGAAACTTTATAACATTGTTTTTGTACTTTGCAACAATTTGGAATGAATGTAGAAGCTGACTGAAGAACTAAAATATTCTGAACTTGATGTTTTACAATATTATGATGTTCTGGAAGAAGATATCCAAAACAAAGATAATAATCCAGAGACTTCATTGAATGAATGAAAACTGGACATAATCAATTTTGTATTATGCACTGTATCTTTATTTGCTTAATGAAAACTTTCTAAAGAGCCAGTTTGGTGTAGTGGTTAAGTGTGTGGACTCTAATCTGGAAGAACCGGGTTTGATTCCCCACTCCTCCACTTGCACCCGGCTGGATGACCTTGGGCAAGCCGTAGTTCTGATAAGAGCTGTTCTTGAAAAAGAGCCGTTTCTGTCACACTCTCTCAGCCCCACCTACCTCACAGGGTGTCTGTTGTGGGGAGGGGAAGGAAAAGGAGTTTGTAAGCCGCTCTGAGACACCTTTGGGTAGTGAAGGGTGGGATATAAATCCAATCTCTTCTTCTTCCTCTTCTTATATTAGCATTGTCGTACACAGTTGTTTTCTGTCTTAACCTCTCTCCAAACATCATCCAGTGGGGTTGGCTACTGTTGTCAAGTATTATCAGGTGTGATTCAGTCTTTCTGAAGCACAGAAGAAACACCTGCCCTCAGAAGAAGAAGCACATCTCTGTGAGTTACTGTCTAGAATAGATGTCTTTCCTCAATCATGTTTCCTGGCTGAAACATGTTACGAACAGTGACTTGAGGCCAAACTACATGGCATATTTTGTAACTGTTCCCAGATACAGCTTGTTAAAAAACATATCATGCAGTTTGTCCCTCACTCATGCAGAAATGTGGGAGGTAGACTCCCCAGAGGGAGGAAAATACTCTTTCACTTTCTAAAAGTAAACAGTTGTGTGCAAAAATGAGGTATGTCTCCTAGTCAAATTCATAAAATTGTGTGCCTCAGCTATGAGAAACACTGCTTTGAACCAAAAAGCACCCCGAGGATTCAATCCTAGATAAGCAAGGGAAACTGAAGTTTATTAATGTCTGGATGTGTTTTTTTTCCTGCTCCAGATTCAAACAATTAGTTGGCCTTTGGCTGACTTGAATAAAAAGGCTGTTCCAAAGTAAAGGATGACTCTGCCCTTACTGTGGGTAAATCACAACAGGAGGATGGGGGGGGGGGGTCACTTACCAAAAGTTACCTGAAAGTAACAAGGGTAGCTCTAGCAATCACCAGAAATTCTATGATAAGATTTTCACAGTGTTTCTGGCAATTGTTAGGGCTACCTTTGTCATTCAGGTAGCTCTCATCAGGAACTCTAGGGTAAGTAGTCTTCTGGTAAGTAGCCAATGCCTTCTTTTTCTTTTTAATTTTTCTCCCCAGGACAATCATGCCCCCCCTTTGACCCCACCCACCAATCAGCTGGCAAGGGCTGAAATTGCCTGGAGGTCTCCTGCCATAAACAGGCAAATGGGAACACTAATCATACACCTAAATCTTTTCACCAGTTTCTGGCCTACCTTGTATTCTGGCCACATCAGGATCTTACCCTGCAGCTGTAAATTTAACAAGATCACTCACGCTGGCCTACTGAGCCAAGTTCACCAGCAGAGGTGAGAGCTGAAAGAGAAATCAATTAGAAATCAAATGAATTATTTGCAAAGTTGGTATATTTGCTGGTTTGACTGATGTGCTCCCTCCAGCAAATGCAAGCCACTGATTGTCAGGAAGCTGTGCAAAAGAGACAGGACACTGCTGCTGGTCTTCATAGCAGGAGGCAATGGACACCCGCAGTGCAGGTCCCAAAGTAGCCAAGCAAGGGGGACTGAGCCTGCTGCCGCCTTGAGCTCTTTCCTCCTCTTTCCCAACACCCCAACTTCTCTGCTTTTCCAAATCAGCTATTCAGAAGCTGAAGGCAACCATGTCCATTTCTGTGCTGCTGGTGGCTGGCTTCCTCGCCACTTGGAAACCCCAGCAGGCCTCACACTTGAACCAATCCAGTATGATTGGCAGGTTTATGCATGCAGCTGTCTGAGGCATCCAAGCAGGGGTGGGGGTGGGGAGACAGTACTCCAAATGTGAGCTGTATGGACTGTGCAGCAGGCAGAGACCATCTTATGAACAAGAAATATCTCTCAGTTTAGAAGGGGGGGAGAGGTTCTTCAGAAAAGAGGGGACAGGCAGAAAAGAGTGAAGTCAGAAAGAGGGATCCACAGCAAAAGCATCCAAAAAAGTAGTTTCTTTTTCATTCCTTGCTTGCAAACATTATCATTTTGTACTGCTATTAAAAAAACCCTTACCTGGTGAGCATTACGGAGTAAATTGGGCTGAATTTCTTACATTTCCTGTGTTGTCATCAATTTACAGCCTATAATTACAGCCTAGGGCTTTAGTACATTCAGTAAGCAATACTGGTTTTAAGAGCTTCTTTGGGTTGTCAACCCTGAGTTGGGAAATACCTGGAGATTTGGGAGGGAGAGACTAGGCAGGGTTTGGGGAGGGGCCTCACTGGTATATAATGCCATAGAGTCCACCCTCCAAACCAGCCATTCCCCCCCCCCAGGGGAACTGTTCTCTGTTGTCTGGACACTGGTTATGAATTCTGGGAGATCTCCAGGTCCCACCTGGAAGCTGGTACCCCTATGCTGGATAGCTGGCAGTGCTATAAAAGGGATCCCACAGGAGCATCTGTGTACAATACCACTCATAGGTCTTCGGGGATCTGGCCTGTAACAGCTGCAGTCTGTAGAAGGCTGCAGGGATGGGAGGAAATAGGTGTGGTTCAGAATGTGGAGCTTGAGCTTTTCATTAGGGGCCCCCTATCTTTCCGCCCATAATCTGAGCATTGCTCTCCTTTCATTTCTCAGAATTCAGATCCATTCATCGTTTTAGCATTTTAGCTTGCGTTCTAGACAAACATTGTTTAAAATGCTAAAATCTTTTCTCCCATTTTCTTGTCACATCTACAAGTCAATGGATGTGCAAAAGCAATTTAGTTTTGTGGATATTTCAGACTTTCCAGACACTAGAGCTGCTTGTTCAGAACACTTTTAAACAAAAGTGGATATGTAGTTTTTGTCATATGTGAGTCATCATTTTGCGGCACCAGCTCATTTGGCTTAATTTGAATCCTTCCCTATTCAAACGCTCCAGGATCAGATGACCACACTGCAGATGGGCCAAGGACAGCTTCCCATCACTGTGCTATATCCTGTGGTTCAGTATGTCACACTTCTGAGAGCTGAAGCATGCTAATTTATGGATGAAAATTAAAGATGATGCTTCACTCTTATACCCCAAATGCTTTGCTTTTTGAATGTGAAAGTGTAAAAATTATTTTCCACAAGGAATGCCCACTACCTGAATTTCTACACTGTTTTAAGTATGACCATTAACTGGAGGGAAGCCAGGAAAGGCCATGTATGAACCAGTCATGAACAGGGGACAATGAATCATTCCCACAGGCAGAGCTACCTCCCAGCCCACTGCTGGTATGTTTTGTCTGTTATTTCATAGCAGCCCAGGATGGCTTGTTTAAGTTTATCATAAGTAGCAGCTTCTTCCTTTGTAAGGGTCCATAGAGCACCTTTAGCCCTGTCTATCATATATGGACATAATATGTAGGTGCAGGGCTATTTTGGGGCAGGAACGCACAGGAACGGAGTTCCGTCTGGCTCCCAAGTTGGCCACACCCAGCAGGAACTCATTAGCATAATAGGCCACACCCAACAGCAGAAACTCATTAGGATTGGCTACATTACGGGTGTGTGGCCTAACATGCAAAGGAGTTCCTGCTACAAAAAAGCCCTGACTTTTGACAACAAACAAGGTAAACAGAATAACAAGCAAAAGGTGGGTGTGGCTGGATGACCACACTTCTGGTAACATGTGGGTGCGGCCTAATGTGCTAATGAGCTGTGCTGTCAGGGTGTGGCCCAATATGCTAATGAGTTCCTGCTGTTGGGTGTGGCCTATTATGCTAATGAGTTCCTGCTGGGCTTTTTCTACAAAAAGAGCCCTGTTTTGGCTTTAGGACACTGAACCATCTCTGCTGTATCCTCAAAGGCTGTGAGGAAGGCCTCTATGTCATATTCTGACCCCAACTTGATAATGTGGAAGAACTGAGTCTTGGTGACCCATCCTGAGCCAGATAAGGAGTCTCCCATGTTTTGCATAAGTCTCTATTCATGGTGACTTGGGCTGCCTGTGGCAGCCAGAACTTGTCTCTCAGTATCTTCTCCTGGTGTTCATCCAGCCATTGTCAAAACTGTGCCAAATCCAGCCAAGTGGCAGAAATATGCATGGCCAGGGTCAGGGTGCAGTCCCCATATGGGCCACCAAATTGTGGAAGGAGGGGTGATGGTATCATGGACCTGGAGTGGTACACTTTCCATCTCCTCACCTTAGGCTTCTTGAACCAGCCTCAGAGAGGAAGGGGAGGGTTTGTTCTCACCTTTGGCCACCTCGGCCTTAACTTTCTCTGATCTCCTCACTGCTTTGGAGAAGAGCCTAGGAACCCAGCTGCTTGACTGTTGCTGATGCCTCCTGAGATGGGGAAGCAAGGCAAGGAGGGGCCACAGCAGGCCAGACAGATGTCAGTTCCCCACCTCTGTCTTGATGAGTGCTGGAGAGTCTGGGGGTGCTCTGAGCAATCCCAACACTAGTATTAAGGGTCTTGAGAGGAAATGTTTTCCCTATCCACTTTCTCTGTCTCATACATTTCTCCATCGTGTCCCTGTCATATTCCAGTCATGCTGTCTCATCCTAACCTACCTCACAGGGTTACCAAATGAAGAAGGGGAGAATGATGTATGCTGCATGAGCTCCTTGGAGGAAGGGTGAAATAAAAATGTACTGAATACCTAAATAAGTAAAATGTTGATGCAGAGATGTAGCAGAATTATCGGACCACAACTGTGCCAAGTTGGAAGGAAGCAAGGACAGAGCAGTATATCATGACAGTAGCCTCCACCATGCCTATTGGTTTGATTTATTTTTTTGCTGTCAAATTGCAAGTTGCAGATGACTTATTGTCATAGGGTTTTCAAGGCAAGAGAAATCCAAAGGTGGTTTGCCATTGCCTGCTTCTGTGTAGCAACCCTAGACTTCCTTGACAGTCTGTCACCCAAATGCTCACCAGGGCTGACCCTGCTTAGGTTCAAACATTTGATAAGCTCAAGCTAGCCTGGACTAGCCAGTTCTGAGCACTGGGTTGATACCAGCGTTTAAATATTTTTCTTTCTCATTCCACATTTGGAGATTTCCTGATGCACACTCATGAATTGTACTACATATATATGTTGTTGTACATCACCCAGAGCCGTGCACGAGTGGAGATTGGGCGATTCAGAAATTGAAATGATGATGACGATGATGACGATGATGATGATGATGATGATGATGATGATGATGATGATGATGATGATGACGACGACGATGACGATGACGATGACAATTACATATGGACAGAACATATGAGTGTGCTAGTGTTGAACCGGGAATCTTCTGTTTTCAAAGTACTTATGGTCCCACTGAGCCACAAACTATTCACTCCTCAGCATAGCTGTATAGCTATTTCCTGTTAACATCCTATAATTTAAACAGCTCAGCCTGTAACCATCTTTGAGACTCTCCAGGTCCCATTGGACTGCTAGCAGCTGATAGCAATCATGTGACTCCTCTGGCTTTTCATCCTCAATCAGGGCTCTTTTTGTAGAAGAAGCCCAGCAGGAACTCATTAGCATAATAGGCCACACCCAACAGCAGAAACCCATTAGCATATTAGGCCACACCCCTGACAGCACAGTTTATTAGCACATTAGGCCACACCCCCATGTTACCAGAAGTGTGGTTATCCAGCCACACCCACCTTTCTCTTCTTATTCTGTTTACCTTGTTTGTTGTCAAAACCCAGGGCTTTTTTGTAGCAGGAACTCCTTTGCATGTTAGGCCACACACCCCTAATGTAGCCAATCCTAATGAGTTTCTGCTGTTGGGTGTGGCCTATTATGCTAATGAGCTCCTGCTGGGCGTGGCCAACTTGGGAGCCAGCTGGAAATCCGTTCCTGTGCGTTCCTGCCCAAAAATAGCCCTGATCCTCATCCTGTTCATCCTTTGCATATCTCCACTGACAAGTATAAACATTGGGATGCCAGACCCCCCCCCCCTGTGGGGGCAAGGGTCTCCAACTTTCAGCCCCCACTTCTCCACTTCAAGCCAGAAAAAGCTAGTTCTACCATAGTGTTTTGCCTAAAAACCAGAGCATTGCCCCCCAATGTACCTACGTCACTTCCAGGTCACATAGGCACATCATGCTAATTTCAGGTGTTCCTCCCCACTCCCAGTAAGTGTACCCTGAATCCCCCACTGCTGTTCCGAGGGACCTGGCAACCCTATATAAACATTAATGTTGTTCCTTCCTCCCCCTCCTGGCAGCTGATAGATCTAACTTCAGTTAACTGGAAAGCTCTCTCATATTTGATCCTGCCCCACAACTCTTA
Source organism: Gekko japonicus (assembly GCF_001447785.1). Classification (NCBI taxonomy): domain Eukaryota; kingdom Metazoa; phylum Chordata; class Lepidosauria; order Squamata; family Gekkonidae; genus Gekko; species Gekko japonicus. The sequence continues at coordinate 3,865 of NW_015165242.1, read as the reverse complement.
CAGCTGCCTCTGAAGTGAGTAAATGGAGTTTAATGATAGCTTTCTAGCTGGCCTGTAATATACCTGTGGGGGCAGGAACACCATTTTACAACACGCCTGTATAAATCTCTTGCTGATTATAATGCTAAGTAATGCATATGCTTACTCTTATTAGTTCCAAGCTGCCATGGTTTATTATTAGTACTGGCATTATTAGTGTTATCACTAGGTTCAGTTTGTTGGATAAATATTCAAAACAGGCTAGACAGAAATAACCAAAACTATAAACATCACAGTCTGAGTGCAAATTAGGCCATTGTTTGTTGTTTCTAAGAGAATAATACCCTATTTTGTACTTAAGTGGTAGCAACTCTTTGGATAACAGTTTCAGGCATCTTTTAAAATTCTTTGTAATCAATTTACCAATATCACTTCTTGAAAAAACAAAATACCGGTAGTAACTTTTGGCAATCTGAAATTATAATTTCAGTTTCATTTGCCAGTTCTACATTTGTCAAAAACCTTCTGTTTTCCACTGTTATCTGTTATAATTGTGTCATTAATTCTTTCATGTAGTTTAAGAGCTACATTAATTGGCAATGCTATATCTGAATAATTAGCCAGCATACATTTGTTTCTGATGATCTCCTAATCCTACTGCAGGGAGCACTCCATCATCAGAATACAATAAATTACATCCCTCTGAGTACCATAAACTGCTTCCAGAATATTCATATGATGGACTATGGACTAGCCAGGTGATCCACATATCCCATCCCTATCAGTAGTGGATTCGAAAGGTTCCCTTTCTACTGGTGAAATGGGGGAGCAGCCAAGCAGAGCAAGGAGAAAAATCCAGGATTTTATTTTTTTTTTAAACCAAACTGGAGAACTTTCCAACCCTATGTTGTCCCAGCAGCTTCCAGGTCACAACTCAAGGTTTATGTCTTCACTTTTGCAATTACCACATCCTGTTTTCACTAGTGGGGCCCTGATGTTACAAATATTTAAGTACTCTTCCTCAGGAATTGCACACCCCAAGCCTCCTCTGCTACAGCTTTCCCAATTCCACTTATCTGTTTTTAACATTTTATAGTTTTAAACTGATAAACATTGCACATTAAAAAGCCAATAAAATACTCCCTTCCCACAACAAACACCCTGTAAGGTTGGAGGGCTGAGAGAACTCTGACATAAACTGCTCTTTCAAGAACAGCTCTGACAGGTCTTCTAGCAGCTGCAAGTGGAGGAGTGGGGAAATCAAACCTGGTTCTCCCAGGTTAGAGTCTGTGCACTTAACCACTGCACCAAACTGGCTAGTAACAATTTCTATGTCTACATTTTCACAGGATTAACATAGAATGGTCAATATTAGGAGGGAATATCCTTTAACAAGAGATGTACAAACTTAAGGAGACTCATATTGGTAAATGTAGAGTTACAGAGACATCATGACCTCATAATATTGATAATTAGGACTGCTTCAGGAGGTAGAATTTTCCATAGCATATTCTAAAAATGGTATCCACTTGTCCAACATATTGGAAAAGCCTAAATATGGATCTTACCACAGCTGTTGCAGCTCTGCAATGGCTACAGTGTTGGGCTAGGAAATAGGGCTTTGGGGGAGGAGAAGGAAGAAAAAGAAGGAGGGAGTAGCTTGGATATATGATTCAAAATGCTGGTTTCTTGTATAATGCCCAAAATGATTAGGCTATATAAAAAACCACCTACACCCATATGAACCTGCCTGTAAGAATACAGGCCCCCTTTCCAAGTTCTGATCTGGATACTTTGCCTTCTGAGGTTTAGGTTGTCATGACCAGGGATAAGCCTTTCTGTAACCGACACACTTGATGTGGAAAACACTCTCCAGAGATGGTTGCCTGGAACCAACTTTATTTTCCTTTAGGTGCAATGTTAAGACATCTTTAGTTTCCAGTGAATTTAGTTGATGATTGTTTTTAATGTTCCCAGTGACTTTTAAGCATATATTTGTTTTATTTCAGTTTAATGAGGTTTTTATGCACAAGAAGCTGGGGTGTTGGGAAAGCAAAGCAAGGTTGGCCATGGTTAGTGCTTGGATGGGGGACCACCAAGGAAGACCAGAGGAAGGCCCTGGCAAACCATCTCTGTTCATATCATGCCTTGAAAACTCTATGAGTTGGTTATGACTTGATGAGGCATTATTATTATTATTATTATTATTATTATTATTATTATTATTATTATTATTATTATTAATATTATTATTATTATTATTATTATTATTATTATTAACAGTCTGATATTTGACTGGTAGATGGTGTTCTGCAATTCGAGATCTAGCCAAGTT
>NW_015165242.1:0-1336 GCF_001447785.1 Gekko japonicus | reverse complement strand
TTTCTACATTTGTGCACGTGCGCAAGAAACCAGGAAAGCCAGACTCCACGTGCAGCCTGGCAGAACTAAGGGCTGCTGGGAGCTGAGGGTGGGGCTTCACTTCCAGGAGGAAGCAAGCCCCCGCCCTAACTTCCCTCCCTCCCAGTCCCAACCCAGCCGTTGAACATAGTTTCAGAATGGAGCAAGGGTAGCTGGAACCTGTTGCCCCCGGGGGAGGCTGAGCCCCTTCCTGAAAATTTTGGGAGGAGCTGAGGCCCCGTCGCCCCCATGAAGATTACGCCTATCACAGCCCTAATGTAGCCAATCCTCCAAGAGCTTACAGTAGCCCCTGTAAGAAGAGCTCTCTAAGCTCTTGGAGGATTGGCTACATTAGGGCTGTGATAGGCGTAATCTTCATGGGGGCGACGGGGCCTCAGCTCCTCCCAAAATTTTCAGGAAGGGGCTCAGCCTCCCCCGGGGGCAACAGGTTCCAGCTACCCTTGCTCCATTCTGAAACTATGTTCAACGGCTGGGTTGGGACTGGGAGGGAGGGAAGTTAGGGCGGGGGCTTGCTTTCTCCTGGAAGTGAAGCCCCACCTTCAGCTCCCAGCAGCCCTTAGTTCTTCCGGGCTGCACGTGGAGTCTGGCTTTCCTGGTTTCCTGCGCATGCGCACAAAGGTAGGAAGCATGCTTGCCCGGGCTCTCCCTTACTGCTGAGTCCTCGAGGCGCATTCGTTCAGCCCGCCTCTCTGCCCCCCTCACCCAGCTACCAGTAAGATCAGCATGGACCGGGAGGGGAACTTGGCCCGGCGGACTTGCCCTGCTGAAGGGAGCGCTGAAGCTCAGGGGCTGCGATCCCTCCCACATCCCGGATGGCCTCCACGGCACCTTCTCCACTTCTTGCGTCTGGCTGCTGCCTTCCTCTGATTCCCCATTGGCTGCTGCTCTTGCTGCTGCATGCTGGGACCAAGTTGGCCGGCTTTGTAAGGGCATAGGTAGGGTGGGGGCCTGAGAGAGGGCAGTGTTCAGTGAGCCTGAGGCTGAGGAGTCCGAAGGAAAACTGCCTTTGCTCTCTTTGGAATACCCTTCCCGTCCTCCCCACCCATCTGTTGTGCTGTTTTTATTCTCTCTCTCGCCCCCTGTTTTTAACCCCCCCTTCAGTTGTACTTCAGTTTTGTCTGAGTGTGTGAGTGCCCCCCCCGCCCAGGCTTCTACTCTCTTTTTATTCCCCTTCTCCCCCCTCCCCCCACTTGGGCTGCCTCTTCATATAAATATGTGTTTTCTCCCGCTCTTTTGTTTCTTTGTTTAAAAAAAAACCCCTTTCCCAATGTTTACTTTTGTGGTGTTTTATAGTGTT
>NW_015165241.1:1542968-1545198 GCF_001447785.1 Gekko japonicus | reverse complement strand
ATCCTAAAATAACAATATAAAATATAGGTTATACCTATTTGTTCTCATAAATGGAGATGAAATATTAGTATGGGATCACACCTTCTCTCAAGTTATAACAACAAAATCACTCAAAACATCTAACTCAGTTTATGTTGCAATATTATACTATCTCTATTTTTTGATATTTTAAATTGTTCATTGTCTAATATATCAATCAATACTTTCTATTGCAAATTTATCTATTCAAAAATTGTATTTACGTACGAAATACTCAATTTGAAAAGTATTTTACTCATGTTATGTTTGTTACAGTTATTATTACTCAATAAAAATTTAAATAATAAAAAAATAAATGGAGATGAATAGTTATACACAATTATAAATATCTATGACACTTTACATGGTATTTTTCCATGTTGGCTTTTTTCTGTGTGGGTTTATTTCCATGTGGGCTTATTTCCATGTGGGCTTTTTTTCTGTGAGCATTTATGGCTGTGGGTTTCTTTCTGTTGGCTTTTTTCCTGTGGGCTTTTTTCCAGTCACCCATACACCAAACGCAGAGGGAGCCTCACCGTGCCAGTTTGGTATAGTGGTTAGAAATGTGAACTCTACTCTGGGAGAACCAGGTTTGATTCCCACTACTCCACATGCAGCTCCTGGTGTGACCCTGGGTCAGTTACAAGTTGTTTCAGAGCTGTTTTCTCATGAGAAGTTCTCAAAAGAGCTCTCTCATTTGACCCACCTACCTCACAGGGTGTCTGTTGTGGGGAGGGGAAAGGAAAGGGATTATAAACCACTCTAAGACTCCTTCGTGTAGTAAAGGGTGGGGTATAAATCCAGTCTCTTCTTCGTCTTCACAATCTTTCCAAGTTGGGGGCAGATTACATTTCTAGGGTTACAGAGTGCAAAAAAAAAAAAAGGTCTCCCCAGTGCTCTCTCTGGAATACAGCTGCAGTTATAGGAGTCTATGGAATGGCTCAGGAACAAGTCAATGACACCAAACTCACAGAGAAACTTCACCTGGGCAGACACCACCACCCCAGCCAGACACTGGAAGCAAGGCAAACCCCCCCCTACATTCACAGCCCCCACAAGTCTCCAAAGGGAAGTTCTGAAGGACAGAAAGGCAGACATCCCCAGAATATCAACAGGGGCTCCTCAAAGTTACACCACAACAGCTTGACGGGCACCCCCGCCCCACCAGACCAGTGGATATCAGAGTTTTTCATTTAAAGTTATCATGAGGTAGGTGTTGGGTGAGGGAGCCCACCCCTACTCAACAGACCCCTACTCAACAGACAAGTGCCAAGAACACAACCCACAGGCCACAGGCTAGATCACTCAGAGAGGAGGAGGCATGAGGGGACACACAGGGGGACAACAAGAGCCTGGATCTTACCCTGTGTGTTCCAGAGAGGAGTAGCCCAGCAGGGGGAGGTTGACCTTGAAGAAGACCAATTCATCCACCCTGGCCAGGTCCAGGTGGGAGTGGTGGGGGCTGAGAATGTCTCCAAGGTGAGAGAATAACCTCTCATTCTGGACACTGGTGGGAGGGCAGGAGTGACGGCATGCGCAGAGCGTCTGAATGATAATGAATTCAGGATGCTGTATATGAGCTATATACAATGGCTTTTATTTACAGTTATATACACAGTCCATGCCACCATGCGGTATCCCAGATTCACAGAACTGACCGACAAGGTGCTTCGCAGTACACTCTCCACAGGTGTGGAACACTTGCTATAGGACTACATTCCTTTTATACAATACTAGCACCAATCAGAGTCATTTTGCCAACTCATGGTGACATAGTTAATTAAGCTGATGCAACCTAGTGCAACTTGTATCTGGTGACCCTGTCACATGACAGTCTTGCCTGTCACCTAGATCAGTTTAATCTGACATGTGTGCATCATTGGCTGTCATCTTGCATACATATAATACAATATGCCAACACGCCTCCCAAGATACAGCCTATACAAATGACAGTTTACTTTTCAACACTTTGAATCTATTTACAGGTACACACTTTGTAAATAAATCAGCCAGGTTATCCTCAGAATTACAGTACTGAATGTTAATGAAATTTGTACATACAGCAACCCTTACATTCTGATACCTGATTGTGATGTGTTTACTCCTGGTTTTCACTCCTTGATTTTTTGCTAATTGTCCAGCTGCCAAGTCCTTTTATGGATCAAAAACTGGCTAATTAATAGAAAACAGAGAGTGAGTATAAATGGGCAGT
>NW_015165241.1:1538913-1539046 GCF_001447785.1 Gekko japonicus | reverse complement strand
CTCTTAAATCATCTCCTTCTGCCATAACAGTCCTGTACAGTCTCCTCAGGAGGGCCATTATAGAGCCTGAGGTTTTCTGTACATAAATATTTGCCAAAGCATCCCAAGTCTCTTTTGCCGAGGTCTTCCCAAA
>NW_015165241.1:1534072-1538519 GCF_001447785.1 Gekko japonicus | reverse complement strand
CAAACTTCCTCAGTTCAGTGCAGCCTTCTCCAACTGTACTCCAGGTCAGTAGCGCACCTCTGGGCCCATAACCCTGACGGCATGCGCAGAGCGTCTGAATGATAATGAATTCAGGATGCTGTATATGAGCTATATACAGTGGCTTTTATTTACAGTTATATACACAGTCCATGCCACCATGCGGTATCCCAGATTCACAGAACTGACCGACAAGGTGCTTCACAGTACACTCTCCACAGGTGTGGAACACTTGCTATAGGACTACATTCCTTTTATACAATACTAGCACCAATCAGAGTCATTTTGCCAACTCATGGTGACATAGTTAATTAAGCTGATGCAACCTAGTGCAACTTGTATCTGGTGACCCTGTCACATGACAGTCTTGCCTGTCACCTAGATCAGTTTAATCTGACATGTGTGCATCATTGGCTGTCATCTTGCATACATATAATACAATATGCCAACAAGGAGAGGAGACTCATGGCCATGCAAGAGAGGTCAAGCCAGATGGCAGCCTTGCATGACCAGTACTCCAGGGGATCAGTGGAGGCAGGTTCATGGAACTCAGCGAGGTACTCTTTCAGGACCATCTATGTCGGATACTCTGCCATTGCATGCCTGGCATCCCTGCCACTGCTGAACTCCCAGTTCACCACTGACAACCAGAAATGAGGCTTTTCCCTGACTGGGCTCTTTGAGGCAGAGGTGCTGGACTCCTCCCCTCAGCCTCTTCCAGTTGCTGTTCCCTCTGACCACATCTGCTGGCCTGTAGCCCCCACACTTCTTTGCAGAGCTCACGCTTCCATTTAACAAGCTTTGCATTCCTGAGAGTAATGTGGCCTTTTATCCAGGGGTCACCCATACAGGCCAGCCTGTACTCCCCTTCCTTGTGGTGGTGATGCCCACTCACAACCTCTCTGTCTTCCAAGGGGAAACAACCATCTCCCTGAGGCCCAACTCCAGTGTGGAGGCCAGCATCTGGCCCAGCACTTGAATCTAGGGAATGACTTGCCTCAGGCTGGTTGTATGGGCACATAGTATGTCAATAGTGACCTGGAAGGGCTTGAGGACACACTCCATTTGGGAGAGAGTTAGCAAGTCATTGGAGATGATGATGAGCTCCTTTCCCCCATGCAGGATAGTCATGGAGAAGATAACATCCTGCACCATGCTCTTCTGCTCCTCCAAATGTGCAATCATGGTATAGGTGGAATTCCAATGGGTAGGTAAGACCAGGATGAGCCAGTGTTCAGACTCATCCCCTCCCCCAGTCTCTCAGGCAACAGATGGGCAGACTTAATGCTGCGTGAGAAGTGCGCTGCCAGGCACTGTACGGTCTCCAGCAAGGACTGCATCGCAAGGGTGGCAATGTCCCAGGTGGCCCTGACAGTGCTCCCCAGCCCCAGAGCCAGAAAGACGAGGCCCTTGAGGTATGCAGCCTTCATGGCTCCCAGCATGTTGGTGCCGGCATCCGTGACAATGTAGTCAGAGATGATATTGCCGCTGCCCACCCACTCTCTCAGGCTACTCATTATCATAGTGGTGATATTTTTCACCGTGTGGTCTAAATCCATCCCCAAGAGTTTACAATAGCAAGATAATACAACAGAATGTCAGTAGCTGCCAACAGCCCCAAGATATCAGTGGAATTCCCCAAATAGTTACTGTTGGCAGTCAAAAGAGTATAAGGCATGATAAGCAAAAAGCTACTGGAGCTTAATAGCTACTGGAGCTTGACGAAGCAACCGGCTTGTACTAGGTTTCGTCTAATGACTTCCTCATAAGCAGCTTAACTGTAAGATAAAATCCATAACAATACATAACAATACATTTCAAGCAAAATTGAGTATAGCACTTAACACAGTTGACAAATCCACAATAAACATTTAACACAATTGACAAACCCACAATAAAGGTTAAGGTTAAGATATACTACCTGATGTTGTATACAAGTGTTCTTAATATTTGTATTTTCCTGGTTTTTAAGATACTTCTCTAGAGTTGCTACCTTTAATATAGGGACTAGCCCTTATTTCCTACAAGATAGAAGTATTGAGGTTTAGTACAGTTATATATTTAATTGTATTATATTAAGTAAAGTAAAGCAATTATCTTAAGTGATGTGTAACAGATATCTTTTATATAAAACATGCATAGTCTATATCTAGGTTTAATCCCTTAGGATATTGTGTTTGTAGTCTATGTATCCAGAAAGCCTCACATCTTTCTAAAGCTTTTTTAACATCCACCTTACTGTATTTATAGGTGTTAAAGGTTTCAAGTACTAAAAATTTGAGATCATTACAGCTGTGTCCCTGTTCAACAAAATGGGGGACCAATGGGGAGTCCAAATTTTTCTGTCTAATGCGAGATTTGTGCTCAATGATACGTGTCCTAACGGCTCTTGTGGACATGCCTACATATAATTTTGGAATAGAACAACCACATTGGATCAAATACACTACTTTTTTCGTTGCACATGTAGTAAGTTGCTTAAGAGTAACCGTAACATTAATAGAAGGAAAAGTAATTTGATTAGTAACAATTGCAAGTGCACACACTGAACATTAATAGTGATGGCCACTATTAATTGGCAGGCTCCTGTTAATACGTAACTCATCTGTATGAGTTAAGGAATCCCTAATACTTTTAGTTTTATGAAAACCTATATAAGGTTTATCATTGCAACCTGGAATATCACTGACCAAATGCCAGTGTTTGAAGATAGTTTTCTTAATGCGTTCAGTAGTGTAATTAAAAGCACAGAATATGTGCTGAGGTGTATCTTTTCTGTTATTAGAAGCTAACAGACTACTCCTGGTTCTATATTCTGCTCTGGCCGATGCTTTGGTTATAATTTCTTCTGGATAACCCCGTGTGACAAATTGTTGATGTAGGTTGTTTCTCTCTTTAATATAATCTTTACGTGAACTACAATTACGTTTAAGACGTAGTAGTTGGCTAAATGGCAGATTCCTCTTTAAATGCTGAGCGTGATATGAATTAAAATGAAGAAAAGAGTTTCTGTCTGTAGGTTTAACATAAGATTTAACTGCTAGATCTAGTCTCAGTAACATATACTGTTGTGTCAAGGAAATTAATCTCCATCATATTTATCTGAGCTGTAAATTTAATAGTTTCATGTACCGAATTGAGCCAATCCGAAAATTGTTGAAAAACCTGTTTATCACTAAAAATCAAAAATAAATAATCCAGAAACCGTTTTAGGAAAATAATATTCTGAAAAAAGGGGTTATTATCTACATTGAGAATCCATTCTTGTTCAAATTGTGCCATAAATAAATTAGCTACAGAGGGGGCAAATGAACTTCCCATAGCAATACCCTTAATTTGTGTGTAGAAATCATCCTTAAATCTAAAAAAACTATAATCAAAAATAATGTCTATAAGATCCAACAAAAAATGAGTAGGAGGTTCATGTAGAGAGCGTGAATCCAGAGTAGCCTGCAAACATGTACGAGCCTCTGCATGAGGGATATTAGTATACAACGCAGAAACATCCATAGTTACCAATACTGCGTTTTCTGGAATCAACATTCCTTCAACCTTGTTAATAGTATCAAAGTCTTGTGTAGAAAAATTCTGTCTGCCTCTGTAGTGTATTTCTTCCAATTGGTTAATTTCTTTAAGTATTTGTTGTTCAAACACAGTAATAGCTGGTAAATTAACATTTGGAGTAAATTGTGATTTAGGTTTGAATTTATTTCTACTACTTTCATTACTATCACCAAAGAAAGCCTTTAATTTTAGAAGCCTAATCAATTTAAAAATATCAATGCATGTCTGAAAACTGTCATATCTTGGAGTGGGTACAAATCCTAAACCATAACCATAATTGAGTATTTTCTTCTCCATTGGAGTAAGATGTTTAGCAGAAAGGTTCATCACTAAGTCTTGTTCCCCCGGCGTTTCTTCGGGAATTGTTGTAAAAAATTCTGACAAGCAGTATTTTTAGATTTTCTATAAGGATTTACTCTAGAGGAGGATCCCTCTTCTGCAGAGGTATTAGCAGAATTATTATTATCTTATATTTTTCTCAAAAATCTTGACAGCCGAAAGCTTTGGCAACCGTCTTAAAACCATGGAGGAGGACCTCAAGATTTTTGAGAAAAATATAATTATTATCTCGGGGTATTTTTACATTCTACACTACACTCGAGTTCACCCCTGTAATTATCTTGGGGTATTTTTACATTTTACACTACACTCGAGTTCACCCCTGTAATTATCTCGGGGTATTTTTACATTCTGCACTACACTCGAGTTCACCCCTGTAATTATCTCGGGGTATTTTTTTTTTGTTTCCACATTACATTGAGGTCCCCCCGGTTTCACCCCACACTTGTCCCGGGATAAACGGATGCTGTTATAACCTGGGATAAATGCAAGGTATTGTGTTGCGAGTTGGACTCTGATAAAAGCA
>NW_015165241.1:1514816-1534054 GCF_001447785.1 Gekko japonicus | reverse complement strand
CAGAAAGGACCAATGACACTCCCCCCCCTGCACAAAATACACAAAAAATAGGTTACGTGGCTAATAAAGAGTGAACTTGCAAAGACAGGGCCATATGCCCGGTGGAGTTTGGCAGGAAGAGCCAACCAGAGATATGGAAAGATGCTTCCTAGAGTTGTTGCAGTAAGTGCCTATCTCTGGCCCTAAATTGTATAATAAACACTTGGTAGAATAAACACTTGGGTTTCCTTCATCATTGACTGGGTTCAGTTATTTGAGTAATATCTCTAAACTCCATTACAATCTCTAATTAACTGCTTACTTGTTCTTTGGCACATACCTCTGTGTTGTTAGGGCAAGCTAATCTTTAATTTCTTGTATAGACAAATAAAGCATACATTTGTGACAAGTAAGTTTAAAGAAATCCCTTCTTTGACATCTGATATTTTCTCCTTCTGCTGTTTATGAGTTTGCTGACATTTCTTCACATGTTTCTTTGTCAACACTCCACCCATTCCATATTACTACAGACAAGTTGTGAAACTGAGAGAAATCCAGAGAAATTGAGAAAATAGCTATGTAAGGTAGTAATGTTCAAGTTATTGTCTGATACAAATCAGGTTATCGGGGGGGAGGGTTGCAGCCACAATTCAGGGCCAGCCACATCCTGAATTACTTTCTGATCCATTTCTAGAGGGTTAAAAACTTTGCCACAAACCCCCCCCCCCCAAAAAAAACCCCTATTGTTCCTATGATATGACCCAAGCATGTACAGGAAGAGCTTGGCTGTAGTATATGGGGAAATGCTGCTCCATATATTTCTAACCTGCAGAAGTCAAATATCAGCTGTAAACTGACTGATTAGAAAGCAGGAATTCATGCGGCTGTGTGGCTGTGGCAAGTGTCAGCAGGATGTTGAGCGGCATCCAACTGAGATGAGCTTAACACTGGCTTTTGCCAGGCAAGTGTGATGCAGAGTTTTCTTACTGGATCACCTGCTAAAATTATTATTTTTTGTGTGTAACATATGAGTCCCACTTGGCTCCAGCTGTAAATGTGGGATAGCATGCATGGATTCAATCCCAAAATGAAAGGTTATGACCTCTTCCCATTCTGTAGGGCAGTTCCAGGCAAGACCTACAGGCCATTTTGCAGCTCATTAGGAAGCTTCTTCCCCCCTTTTTGCCCCCGGATGACTGGCCCACAGGAGACTCTTCACACCAAACCAAGAGATGTATGAAGATGCTTTTTGCCATTTCATGTTGTATTGAGTTTTTTTAGTTTTGAGCTCATTTGCATTGCTCAAGTGCCCAACTTCTATGTTTCTTTCACAGTTTTAACTCAATTGTACCTGACGTGCCATTCATATGAACGTAAACACTCAGTGATTGGATTTGTACAAGAGGCACAAGATTGAAATGAACATTTTTTTTTTGAGTTGCAATGATGGGGTCCTGAAATTCCTAACAGCAGCAGCACAACATTTTTTTTAATGTTATCACCCCCTTGTACAAGAGGCCACGGAGTGGTAGGGAGTATAGTAGAAAAGAACATTTCCAATGACAAGAATGGTCACAATAGGAAACATTTCCATCACATTGATTAGGAGTTTGGATGGGGTTTCTGGAGCCAGAGATGGTATTTAAACATCCTTTCCAAGGTCAGGGAATGTGAACTATGACATACTGTGGGAAATCCCATCTATTCTAGCACTAGTACCCTCCTTCTCTAAAGATATCAGGTTTTCTCTTTTTTTAAACAATTTGTTTTTCCATTTTCAAGGTAACATCATACATTTCTTCCATTCACAAACATTCCATGACATATTGTAACCTTGCTCTCTTATCTTAAACATGCTTCTCTTAGACTATCATTCTTATATCCATTTTTAATTCCATCTCATCTTCCATCGTTTTTGTACATAGTCACTTACTGTCTAATATATCCTCTGTCCTTTTTTACTAGCTTATTTCAATTCTATCTTTTTCATCTTTAGCCAGTCATAGATTGTTTTCCATCTATCCCAGAAGCAGTCTTGAGATTTATTTTGTAATTCCACATTTAGTTTATCCATTTCTGCTATTTCTAAGATTTTGTGTTTAAGTTCCTTTATCGATGGTATACCTTTAGACTTCCAATGTTTTGCTATTAATATTCTAGCTGCTGTTAAGATATAGCAAATTATCCGATTGTGGTCTTTTATTGTGTCTGGCAACATGTTCAATAAGTATGATTTTGGCATTAACGGGAGATTTTTAATTTTTCTAATAGGATTTTATAGATTTTTTTCCAAAATTTCTGAATTTTATTACATCTCCACCAGATGTGGAGATAAGAACCTATGTTGTTCCCACATCTCCAACATATGTTAGATGCCCTGGGGAAACACTTAGCAATTTTCTTAGGAGTCCAATGCCACCTGTAGTACATTTTGTATATATTTTCTTTATATGGTGTTGCTCATATACTTTATTGTTTTCCATGTTTTCTTCCATTGTTTTAACTCTATTGTGTGGCCGAGCTCCTTTTCCCAGGCTAACATGGGTGTCTTTTTGTCCTCTTCTATCGATGAATCTTCTAATAGTTTTTTATATATCTTCTGAATCAACTTATCGCTCGATGAGAGCCAAATTTTATCTAACTCTGATTGTTTATTACAGAATCCTATTTTTTAATCTTCCGAATACCTAGATTTTATTATACTCTTTTCCCACCACGACAGCTCAATTTTTTTCCTTGGCAACATCTTGTCCATTTTTAAATCCAGATCCTTTGTTAGCACATCGCTATATGCCACTTTATTTTTCTCTGATAGTACCGAGGGTTTTGTAAAAGCCTCTATGGGAGAAATCCACAGTGGTAGTTTATTGTAGCTGCTACTTTTTATCGTATTCCAAACTTTTATTAAGGCACTTCTGGTCACATGGGTGTGGAAATTGGAATGTATATTATCTTTACCATACCAAAGGGATGCGTGCCAACCCATTACTAGATCAAAACCCTCTAACGCTGATAACCTTTTGTCTTCTAGTGTGGCCCAGTCCTTGATCCATTCCACTGACGCTGCCCAATAATATAGCTGCCAATTCGGTAGGGCGAAACCCCCTTCCTGTTTAAATCCCTGAAGGTCTTTCACTTTTATTCGCGGCTTTTTGGCCTGCCATATAAATTTCCCTAAAATTTTGTTCAGTTCATTGAAAAATTTACATTTTTTTATTCTTGGTAAGTTTTGGGCTAGAAACAAAAATCTTGGCAGAATATTCATTTTAATTGTAGCTATTCTACCGAGTAGTGATAATTGTAACTTCTCCCATCGATTCAAATCTCCTTTTATTTCTTTTAACAGGCACAAGTAGTTATTTTCATACAAGGTAGAGGTACTGTTTGTTATCCAGATTCCTAAGTACTTCACTTTTTGTACAATTTCCATTTTAGATATCTCTTTTATCTTATGTATTAGTTTTGGTGGACAGTTTTTCACTAAAATTTTAGTTTTTTGAATATTAATTTTAAAGCCTGCTACTCTACCGAAATCTTGGATATCATCTATCAGATACTTTAGGGAGTTTTCAGGGTCTTCTGTTATAAAAATTAAATCATCTGCGAACGCCTGTAGTTTGTATACTTCACCTTTTACTTTTAATCCTTTTATAAACTCATTATTCCTGATTCTGTCGGTCAACGCCTCTAGAGTAAATATGAATAATAGTGGTGACAACGGACAGCCCTGTCTAGTGCCTTTTTGTATTTGTATATTATTTGTAAGTTTGCCATTAACCACTATTTTTGCATTTTGGTTGGTATATATTGATTTTAACATTATAGAAAATTTCTCCTCACACTCCCATGTTTGAAATCTTCATAGCATAAAGGCCCAATTGATGTTATCAAATGCCTTTTCTGCATCTAGTAACATTAGTGACATCGGGTCTCCAGGATGCAATTCATAGTACTCTAAGACATTAATTATATTTCTAACATTGTTTTTGATTTTCCTTTTTGGTAAGAAGCCCGATTGATCCGTATGTATTATTTGGATTAATACTCTTTTTAATCTATTTGCCAAGTTTTGCAAAAGTTTTATAATCCATGTTATTGGTCTATAGTTTTTGATCTCTCCCTCATTAGAATTCTGTTTGTGTATCAAAGTTATGATTGCGCCATTCCATGTCGCTGGTATTTTACCTGTTTTTGGTATCTCTTGTATTAAATCTTTAAATGGTTCAGCTATTTGTTCCTCAAATATTTGATAGAATTCTATGGGGATACCATCAGGGCCAGGAGATTTTCTAGTTCTTCCGCTTTTTAGTGCCTCTACTATCTCGTACATTGTTATTGGGCCGTTTAGAATATCTATATGTTGTTTATTAAAAAATTTCTTTTCCCACTTTTCTTGGTATTCTTGTATATCCTTGTCTGCTACATTTAATTTCTCATATAGATTTTTATAGAATTTTTCCACTATCTCTATTAATTCTGCTTGGTTAAACTTGTCCTCCCCTTTATCATTTTTTAGCGATTTTATTTTCATTAGAAGTGATGGACAGTTCCACTGGACTAACTCTATTGTGTGGCCGAGCTCCTTTTCCCAGGCTAACATGGGTGTCTTTTTGTCCTCTTCTATCGATGAATCTTCTAATAGTTTTTTATATATCTTCTGAATCAACTTATCGCTCGATGAGAGCCAAATTTTATCTAACTCTGATTGTTTATTACAGAATCCTATTTTTTAATCTTCCGAATACCTAGATTTTATTATACTCTTTTCCCACCACGACAGCTCAATTTTTTTCCTTGGCAACATCTTGTCCATTTTTAAATCCAGATCCTTTGTTAGCACATCGCTATATGCCACTTTATTTTTCTCTGATAGTACCGAGGGTTTTGTAAAAGCCTCTATGGGAGAAATCCACAGTGGTAGTTTATTGTAGCTGCTACTTTTTATCGTATTCCAAACTTTTATTAAGGCACTTCTGGTCACATGGGTGTGGAAATTGGAATGTATATTATCTTTACCATACCAAAGGTATGCATGCCAACCCATTACTAGATCAAAACCCTCTAACGCTGATAACCTTTTGTCTTCTAGTGTGGCCCAGTCCTTGATCCATTCCATTGACGCTGCCCAATAATATAGCTGCCAATTCGGTAGGGCGAAACCCCCTTCCTGTTTAAATCCCTGAAGGTCTTTCACTTTTATTCGCGGCTTTTTGGCCTGCCATATAAATTTCCCTAAAATTTTGTTCAGTTCATTGAAAAATTTACATTTTTTAATTCTTGGTAAGTTTTGGGCTAGAAACAAAAATCTTGGCAGAATATTCATTTTAATTGTAGCTATTCTACCGAGTAGTGATAATTGTAACTTCTCCCATCGATTCAAATCTCCTTTTATTTCTTTTAACAGGCACAAGTAGTTATTTTCATACAAGGTAGAGGTACTGTTTGTTATCCAGATTCCTAAGTACTTCACTTTTTGTACAATTTCCATTTTAGATATCTCTTTTATCTTATGTATTAGTTTTGGTGGACAGTTTTTCACTAAAATTTTAGTTTTTTGAATATTAATTTTAAAGCCTGCTACTCTACCGAAATCTTGGATATCATCTATCAGATACCTTAGGGAGTTTTCAGGGTCTTCTGTTATAAAAATTAAATCATCTGCGAACGCCTGTAGTTTGTATACTTCACCTTTTACTTTTAATCCTTTTATAAACTCATTATTCCTGATTCTGTCGGTCAAAGTGGCTCTAGATCAATTATGGGGGAATTAATCTTAAAACTATGGCTGAGTCACAAGCGGGGGCTTTTTGAGAAACAATTCAGATCCCTACAAAACGAAACAGCCATTCTGACAGCTTTTTATGACAGACATTTGAAAAAACATTTACCTCATCACCATACACAGCATTACCCTCCTGCTCACTTGATCGCACGGTGCAGTAGTGTTGTAGATTGCATACTTTAAAGGTGGTTGTTGCAATACTTTAAAGGTGGCCCCAAGGCAGTTTTTAAAAACTACCACAATCCCTGAAATATCACCTTTCACTGTGACAAACCCATGAAAATTTATCTCAGTCCCACTAAATTAGCGCTGAGATGAATACATTTATGTATAAGGTCTGTTCCTCCACAAGGCCAAGAGAGTTAATCTGCAGTTGCCATTCTGGTTTTTAGAGAGCTTTGGAAGAGAGAAGTCAGCATCAGCTCTGTATAGAACAGATTCTTTATTGTAACCTTATCCGCTATACTGCAAGGTAAATTCACTCAAGTTCCAATGCATGGCTAATATGGTGGAATCAATTACTCATGTCCTCCTGTTCTGCAGATTCTATCAGGAGGAACGAGACCATCTCATACCACCCCTTTTGTCTAGATTTAGCCCTCTGCAGTCTTATCTTGACTTTAGGCCAGAAGTCTTTTGTAAAGTCCTCTTAGAAGATGTTCAGAGCTCAGTGACTTACGCTGTGGCAAAATCTTGTTGCTTAGCTATTAGGAAACGTAAACTTATTTTAGCTGAAAAAATTGTATGGGGGTGGGCTGCACCAGGCAAGCAGGGGCTGCCTTTTCTCTTTCCCCAGGGTGGGTGGGAGAAGGTCAGAAACAGCCATGTGGGTAGTCAGGAGAGAAGGAGCAGTCAGCTGGATTTCACCAGGGACCCCTGTGCAGGCAGGGCAGGCACAACCATCGTCTTCCCTGAGGATCCTGCCAGGGAGGAAAGCGAATGTGTGAGAAGTGCCCGAGAGCTCGCTCGCTTGCCAGCAGCCGCTGCCACTTCTCCCCCCACCCTGCCTGTTCCTGCTCCTGGGCAGCTGGGAGGCTGCCTCACTTCGCCATGTCCTGTGTGGGGGCTCGCTGGGACTCCTCTCCCAGGTAGCATGCTCCTCTCGGCTCTTGGCTGGCAGGAAGGGTGCCCATTAGATCCCCTGCAGGACAGCAGCACCTTTTGCCCCTAAAGTCAGGAAAGACCCACCTGCCCACCCCACGATGAGATGCCTGAGTTGCCAGCTGGGTGGGCAGGGGCGGCAGGGGCCTCGCTGCACCCCTCGGAGATCTGCGCCCTAGGCCATCACCCTAGTTGGCCTAGTGGAAGAGCTGGCCCTGGTCGCAGGTGGAGACATCTCCCCTGGCATACCCGCTGAAAATAAACTTCAGTGCTAGGCACAGAGAACTTGAATGGCCAATGGAGATATACCCCAAGGGTCAAGGAAGAAAGGGCAATCAGTCTCCAAATGAGTTACCCCTGTACAGACACACTCAGGAGCAAGAACAGGTGCCTGGCGCCCAGGCAGGTAACTGTCTAGATGTGTCATCCATGGAAGTATGGTAGTCAACAGGCCACGTGATCATGTGGCTGTTCCAGATGGCCCTCCCCAGCAGGGCCAGGGAGCAGCTCACACCACTGCAGGTAGCGGCATCTCCCTGAGCCCACTGCACCCTCCCTCTATCTGCGATGTGATGGCTGGTCGGGTTAATGCCAGCCTGTACCCGGCCAGGCTCCACCTTGAGGCTGTCTTATGAAGGCAATGGTCACTGGCAACCCATTGTGCCCCTGGACTTCCATCCTCTCTGGCTCTCTGTGTCGCTTGCCTGGCAATTATCATCAAGCAGGAGCCGGTGGTGATGTGGTGCAGGGCAATGTTTGGCTGGAAACATGTAACATACAGTGGGGGAAGATAACATAGTGGAGAGGAGCTGGACACAATCTGCTGGGGGGGAGCTGTTATTCCAGTCTCAGAATACTGAACCTCTTGCTAGGGACCATCATTGCACTCTGGGCCCTTTCATTCCAGTCCCACAATATTTTTGCTACTCCCGGGGCTGTCATTTTTGCTACTCCCATTCTGGGGGCTGTCATTCCAGTCCCTGAACAGTCCTGCTACTTCCAGTGGCTGTCATCCACTCTGTGCTCTGTAATTCCAGTCCCGGAAAGCTCCTGCCTCTCCCAGGGGCTGTCATTCCAGTCCTAGAACACCTCTGCCACTCCCAGAGGCTGTCATCTCACTCTGTGACCTGTCATTCCAGTCCCAGATCACAGATTCTCTTCCCAGGGGCTGTCATTCCACTCTATGCCCTGTCATGTCAGTCCCAGAATACTTCTGCTTCTCCCAGGGCTATCATCCCACTCTGCAACCTGTCATTCCAGTCCTAGAGTACTGTTTCTGTTCCCAGGGTCTGTCATTACATTCTGGACCCTGTCATTCTGGTTCCAGAACACTTCTGCAACTCCCTGGGGCTGTCATTCCACCCTGAGGGCTGTCATTTCAGTCCCAGAGTAGTCTATTTAGGCCCAGAGACCTTAATGGAAAATCCATTCCACATTTTCTTTGCAACTCTTCTTTTGCTGTAATGACAGAGTGAGCTCCTGCCAACCTAGCAGTTCGAAAGAAAGAAATTGCAAGTCGATAAATAGGTACCACTTTAGTGGGAAGGTAACAGCATTTCGTCCACCTCGGCATTAGTCATGCCGGCCACATGACCATGGAAAAAGTCTTTGGACAGTGCTGGCTCTTCAGCTTGGAAACGGAGATGAGCACCATCCCCCTAGAGTCAGATTCTACTGACATTCGAGCAAGGGAAACCTTTACCTTTACCTATTTCAAAAGAGCCCATGCAAGTCAATTGACATTCCTGGCTTCCATTGTTTCCAATGGGCCTTCAAGCCTCTTCCATTGTTTCCATGGGCAATCCTGTCATTCCTTTTTAGTACATCACCTCCATTATACCGTATGGAGACTGGCCCCCATAGTGTATAATGCAGAATTAATCTGTGAGTATTTGGGGCTTGGGGGGAGCTTTTTTGAGGTAACCAAATTTTCAGCACACTTTCTAGTGCCTCTCCTCAACCCCCCCCCAGTTTCAAAAATATTGGACCAGGGGGTCCAATTCTATGAGCCCCAAAAGGTGCACCCATCCTCCATGGAAAGGGACATCTTTTAAATGTGACGGCCAGAACTTGCTTTGGAGTTCAATCACATTTCTTCTCTCCCCTCTCCTATAATCTCCTGTTTAGTTCACCGCTGGCTTCCCTCACCTGGCAACCCTACCAGTAGCTATTTTTTTACAAACCCAAGGATTCCAGAACTCGCAAAGACCCGACACGAATAAAGGAAAGAAGCATGCCTCCAGCACTTATACACACCCCACCTCCAGGGGTCGTTTCGTAGAAAAAGAGCTAGGGGAACTCATTAGCATAACTCATTAGCATATGCCACACCCCTTGAAATCACCGGAAGTGTGTCATAAGGCCACACCCCCTGACATCACTGGAAGTGTGTCAGAAGGCAACACCCACCACTCAGGCTCCACCCCAAAAATCTCCAAGGTATTCCCAACTCAGCACCAAGAATGCAGAGCATCACTGCGCCAAAGATAAGAACATAAGAGAAGCCATGCTGGATCAGGCCAGTGGCCCATCCAGTCCAACACACTGTGTCACATATCGGCCAAAAATACCAGGGGCCCTCCGGAGGTCCACCAGTGGGTGGGGGCTTCGTTCAAGCTGCTCTGAGCGGCCAGAACAAAGGGGGGGCCTTCATTCTCGCCCCCCCGGCATACCTACTTTTCCTACATAAATTAACCTGCAATCATCCACAGCTTTAGTACAACTGGCACTTAACACCAGTTTCCTCACACAAGCAACACAGGGTGAATTTGGCTTCTTCTTACAATCACAACTTGGTGGGCAGATGAACATATGAACAAATCAAATGCTGGTTGGGTTGTAATTCCTGCCTCTGCCCTCTCCATGCTTTAGGCATGCAGTCTGGTATTATCTTCCCCCACAGGTACATTTTTCACCGTAATCATTAAAAAGTGATATTTTCAAAATCCAAATTTGCTCTGTGGGTTGGGGAAATGAGGTTTTCTTGATGGCATCGTGACATACCAACCCATGGGCTGAATCTGCCATAGCAGCTGAGAGCACAAAGGCATCCATCTACAGAGCACGAATTTCTCAGCTCCCCCTTCTTGTGGCAGCTCAAGATGGCACCAGAAACCCTCAAGAACAGGATTTCTAGAGCATTTTGGGATGCTACAGGTGGTGGGAACTGAGAAAGTTGCACTCTGGGGCAATGCTCCCTCTAACTTCACCTCTTCCCAGACTGGCTACGGACTGAGCTTCCACACAGAGGCTACTATCCACTTTCTCTTTATGTCACAACAAAGGAGGGGTTTTTTTTGTTTGCTCCATCTTAGAGGGAGTAAAGCCAATGAGTGGGATGGCTTGAGGAGGCTCTCTAAAACAAGCAAAGGCATTTCACAGGGCAAAAAAATCTCCATGTGGAACCCACCAGAATTCAGCTCTCATCCATGGAAGTCACTGGGGGAGGGGGTAGCTCATCACAAGCATTACTTGTAAGTTCCATATCAGACTGGTGATTGCAATTATCTCTTCCAATATGTCAAGAAACACAGAATTTTAGCACTGATTTTGATCTGACCTGCAAAGGCAACCAGGGGAATTCCTAACTTTATGTTTTTATGCGGATTACTATATGTATTTATGGTTTCATTCCAGTGCCAGATGAAATCCCTTCTAGCAGAAGGGCCTGACCTCTTTCCCAAAGGTCTGGTTCTTTCGAAAGCTGGGAACAACTCTCCATTTTCTAACTTTATTTATGGTTTTATCCCCTTCTCCCAGTTTACAAATCAATGAAACATAACTGTACTCACACAACCCCCTTGAGATAATCACCTGGAAAACATTAATTACAACTTTGCTAACTGCCAAGCTTGCTTTATTGTATTGGCAATACCATCTATTTATTGTTAATTAGGTTTATGAAACAATGAATAATTTTAAACAGACATTCTTCCATGGAAAAATCAAGTTATCTCACATCTTGATTAGAATTTCTATGGTGCAATTAACTGGTGATGTTTCAATTGCCCCCCATTAAATTTGCATTTAGTGAGGTCCTCTGGAAGTCCAGAGGGCACAAGTGCATGTAAAGATGTTTACAACTAGCAAATTAGCCCAGCTGTGCAAACAAGTGGAGGTTCTCCAACTCCGTCAGAGAGTCACCCCAAGGCCAGAAAAATTACGTGATTCCCCAAACATAACAGGAGATAGATGCAAATCAGTTAGTCTTCTTAGGCTGATTCGAGGAAAAGGAAGAAACCTAGGAGACACAAGAGTCTGAAGCATGCTTTGAGGGAATTAATGTGAAAAGGAGATGGAAAAGCTCAGAAGGCCAGCTTTGCTGATGCAATCTAGATTTATTATGCCTCTGCATGGCTCACAAAAATGCTGGGAGGGGGTGCGCAATAGATGTTTTCAGGTACGCACTTCCAGTTACAACTGGCTCCTCTACACATCATGTGGATTCTCCACATTACTCCTACTACGGGTGAAGCCCACCACAGCACAAACAACAACTTACAATGCCTACATGCAAAAACCATAACCTCCCACACCTTCCTGCCTCAACAGTCCCTTACTCACTTTACCCAAAACCAGTCAAATGGCAATATCCCCAGATCCCCTTAACGCCAACGTCTACTTTGGGCCAAAGCCCACTGTCATCTAAGCATGTGCAACTCCACCCCTTCAATAAGCCCTCCTACTGGCAAAGTTAACCCTTTATATGTTACAAAGCCTTTGTGTAAACATCCGATTATAAGAGAAGCCGTACCTTCCAGCATCCTTAACAGACTGTACTCCTTTCACAGGTTTTTGAAAATGCTTTTTTGCATACCACCCGCCCTTTGAGACAGGCTTTAAATATAATTATTGGCATCGCCCCGTTGCCCGGCAATTTTTAATGGCCCGTGCAAACGCTACAAGCAACATCTCGGTATGGGAAGAACGGGGGAGGGGAAAAATCTGTTTAAAGGGGGGGAGGAATGCTAACAGAAGGCTACTCATCACAATTAGGAATTTTGCTGAGCTGCATTTGCAAATCATCTACCTCATCTAAACCCATTGTTCCCTTGGTCTTCATTTTGACTAGAACAATCTGAACGCAGAGCGCAGATTTATTTCATTCTGCACAGCTGAGACCGGCATGAAAGTGCTCCCCTCACATCACATTCCGAGCGCTCCCCAGATAATCCACTGACCAGAGAGGTGGGCGTGCAAGGGAAATCTTGCAAGGGAGGGTGAGGGCAGAAGGCCACTTCGATCCCATCAGGGGAAGCTAAGAAACACACTCAAGAATGTAAGGAGTCTCAGCCAGATCCCCTGGGCTACATAAGGCATGCCACCACACACACACCAAGCGCGCACCTAGCTGGCGCAGAAAGGCCTAAAGAACATGAAACGGTGGGCATGCGCATGTAACATGAGCAAGCATTTCCTCACACAGGAACGGGCACCCCCGTATCCAACTGCCTGGCACGATTACGCAGCCCCCTGGGTTCGCAGAGTCCCATTATCTCCCCTCCCCCCCCGTGGAATTCCTAGCAAAGAGGATGCATCTCCCTCCCCTCACCAGAAAGCAGAGTTGATGCTTTCTAGCCTCTAAACCAGGCCTGGATTATCTGGTAGGGGGAGACGAGGAGAAGGAGACTGGGAATCAGTCACCCCACCGGCAGGCTGGAATCAGTCAAAAGCTCCCCCTTGCCACCAGTCGCTCACCTCTGCCCAAGCTGTCCTTTGGGGCTGCAGGAAAAAGGGCGGCAAAGGTGGGCGGCAGGGGCTGTGCGGTTAAGAAGCCACCGCGGCTCACCTTCGGCTTCTCCCACTATTGCCTGAGCTCATCCTTGCCTTCGTTCTCGCCCCCCCCCGGCAAGAAGGCGAGCCCCCGGGTCTTGCTTGGCGACCATCCCCGTCTTTTTCTTTGTCATCCCACGGCTCCTTGACACCCTGGGGAGACCTCAACGTCACAAAGCCTGGCCGGGAGTGGGGTGCCATGGCTGCCTGTGCGAAGACCAACGGGCCGACGACTGACTCTCCTCTCCCGCTTGTCCAAGTGGACGGGAAACTTTGTTTTGGGGAAGAGGAGGAAAAAAAGAAGTGCCCTCCTCAACTTCGCTTACCGCCGGCATCTCCAACAGCATCCCGGCAAGCTCACTAGGCGCGCAGCACCACCTGCAGGGAAAGGCCACTGGAGCTCTCACCCCCCTCCCCCCCACTCGGGCTCCCCAAACAGTCGAGAAGGGACACAAACAAACACACGAGCGCACCAAGCCCGCCCAGCCCCGGAAGCCCGCACCAGGACGCCCGGGTGGGCGAGCCGCAGAACTTTCCCAAAGCCCAGCCGAAGCTTCCCCTTTACCGAGAGCAAGAAGAGAGGAGAACTCCCCGGACTTACTTTTGGCGCTCGAAGCAGAGGGTGGCCTGAAGAAGGGGGAGGGGAGCTCCGGCAGGATGAGAGGCCTGGTCACAGTGAACACCTCTGCACACGCTTGTTTTACCCTCCCTCTTTTCCTGGTGGCTGGAAGCAGAGGGCGGGGCTTTGTCGTGTGCCCTGCCCCCCGCACCTCACTGGGGGAATGACGTTCCCCTGCGATCGCCCCCAAATTGACCTCTGCCCACCTCCCATCCTGATGGAGGCAGATGGATGTTTCTCAGTTGAAAGCAGACTTGCCTGTCAGCTTTGAATAATCCTTATTGGTCCTTCAATGGCTGGAAAATCCAACCCACACCAGTTTTCACGGTGGAGTTTTCTTTGCCAAAAAGCATCTGAGAGCTTCTGATCTGGGCTGGAAGCTTGGACAGCTCTGGGATCAAACACCTGATTGTTGGACCAAGCCATCTGAGCCTCAACTAGGCCAAAATCGGGACCGAACTTTAGCTCGGTGTTTGGGTCTGTGTCCATCCCCATTAGTGACCATGGCCACCATTAGGGTACTTAGCAGTAGTGCTTGCTCTTGGAGAGGCCCAAATTGTAGGTCTGACTCCTGTCTAAGTAGGAAGGACATGATATATTTATCACCTTTCTGCCATGTATGCTGAAGCTTCATGTAAACCACTATTGGGATGGTTGGTTTTTAAGACAGAAAAACCTCAGCCCTCCAAGTATAGGTGTGCGCCCAGATTTTATTCATATTTGTTTGCTGTTCATTTTAATTTTTAAATGTCTTCATTTCTTTTATTATAGTTATTTCACTTGTTCTTATTCTTTATTTATTTCCATTAGTTTCAATAGAATCCACATTTCTCCCTTAACTTGTGTTCTCCCTTAACTTATTTGCTTATTTTGATATTTATTCCCCACTTTTCTCCCCAATGGGGACACAAAGCAGCTTACAACATGGTTCTTCCCTCCATTTTATTCTCACAACAATAATCCTGCATGATAGGCTGACAGATCACCCAGTGTGCTTCCATAGCAGACTGACCATGTTAGCTACTTCCAGGATACACTGACTCTTTCAGTTTAGAGTTGCCAATCCCCAAGTGGAGGCTGGCATTTCCCCAGAATTACAACTGATCTCCAGAGTTCAGAGACTGGTTCTCATGGAGGAAATGACAGTTTCAGAGGGCACACTAGATGGTATACCAAAGAAGCCTAATGCACACAACACCCCCATGCATTCAGTGCCTATGTGAAGGAAGGAGAGCAGGATCAAGCATGCTGGTCCTGCCCTCTGTCTCTACACTATTGCCTGGTCATCTACACGGGCAACAGAGCCTCACAAATTGTCTCTCCCTTTGATCAGTGATGCCAGTTTTGGAACATCACCAAACAAGGGGATGGAGATTTCTTGAGGCCACTTCCTCCTTGTGGTCACTTCTGCTGACAACAAGGTCATCATGTGGAGGCAGAATGCTGGCCAGTGCACTTGTTCCTGCTCTCTCTCTCTGCACTTTCAGTGAACTCATGGGGCTGCTGTTTGTTACTGTTATAGAGACCTGGTTAAGAGACACTGCCCTTGTTACTGTCCAAGAGAAACTAAAGTTCTAGAGTGACATAACATCCCTGATGATCTCCATCCCTTCTCCAAACTCTTCTCCCCAAGCACCACCCCTGAATTGCCAGGAATTCCCTAAACTGGAGTTGGCAACCCTATTTCCACTCCCTGGCTCCCCTCACGGACTCTTTCTTTGCCCTCCGATCACAACAGAGAGGCATCAGAGCACAGAACACTTTCCTACATTATAGCCAACTCCAATTAATTTTCCAGTTCAGATTAGTATTATTACTAATATTACTACATAAAAATGGGGAGCACTTTAGAATGATTGTCTAAAATGAAAACAAGCAGTTAAAAAAAGAAAAAGAAAAAAGAATGGGGTATATTCAGCTCAGATTTTGATCAGCAGCAGTTTCTTCACATGACTCTGCTCTTGCACAAGTGTCACCAAGTAGTTTTATAAGCTTATAAACTTTGCTATAAGAACCAATACCTTGTCTGAAAACTCTCAGCCACTCTCATTAGCTGCTTGTGCGATACCCTGTCTCTGTAACAATACCCATTCTAGTAAAAACCCCAAACAGAAACAGCTTTGTTTAGCAATGGAAAACAGGCCTTTAAATATGCAAGTCAACTTTAGCAAGTCAACTTTAGAGAGTCAGACTTTTCAGCATGTATCATGTGTCGCTACAAGACCTCAGTGGGGCCAATGTGACATCCTTTCTCTCTCAACACCTGGGGCCTGGTGACCCACTTATAAAGTTCATGCTACCTGCTGGTGGGTCATGACCTACCACTTGGGGATTCCCTGCATGACTGCATTACAACAATGAAACAGACGTCATCCCCTGTTGGTCTGTCACTTCCAAGGGCTCCCAGGTGCACTGGCCAGCACTCTTCTACAGCAGATGGATTGCATAGCATTTAAGGGCCAATCTTTACAAAGTATCTAGCACCACTGAGGGTAGAATTTTAATGGAATCCAGCTGCAACCCTCCAGGGTGCAACACACCTGCACAGTGTATCATTACACAGGCTTGCATGGTACATTTGCAAAGGCCATTGTCATTGGAAAACTAACTCCAGCAGCTTCCAGTTCTTGGTTTTTGTGAAAGGACTGAAGTCCTGCTCCAGAGATGCCATGAGAATCCAGGAACAAAACATTTTAAAGGAGCCAGAATGCAGCAGTATAGATGCAAAATTCTGGAAACGGAAACAGTAAAGTATATGACCTTTTGCCCTTTCAGCTTTTGTTTCCTTTGAGGAAATGGTGACTTTGCACACAGAGTTGGTATCTCCAAGTGAGCTACAAAGCACCCTCATTTGTCACTGGAAAACTCATGTTTTTGTAACTCTGCTTCTCCTCAAAACTTTTGTAAGCTTAAGTAACGAGATACAACTCTTGATACTCAGGGGTCAAAAATTCTGCACTTGCAATATATTATATAGCTCAGAATTTGGGGGATCCAACCAAAAATACATCTAGTCCAGCAAGTTCTCTCCCAAAGCATCCACGCAGATGCCACTGAAAAGTTCACAGTCAGGACATCTTTGCTTTTGTCCCCAATATCTGACTCCAGATGAATTACTGTATGGTGAACATATCCATATTATCCACTGAAAGACCTATCCTATCTTATAATCATTCAGGAGAAAATTTGCACAAACTTGATGAACTTGATGATGAATGAGATCAGTGAAGGACAAAAGGTTTAGAATAACACTGGATGGTGAGGGGAAGGCAATTTTTGCACAAATTACTTCCATAGTATTTTCCTAGCTAACCCACTTTTCCTCTGATGAGCTTATTACGGTATCTTACAGTCTGCCTTCCTCCATTTTACCCTCCTTCATCACAATAACCTTCATTGGTTCAAGGTCACCCAGTGATCTTCATGGTAGAGTGAGGAATGGTAGAGTGAACCTGGGTCTCCTTAGCTCTAGGCTAAAATAACAATGAAAAAAAATGGACTCATAGACTGTTAAGAATCCAAATTCTGCATTGTATAACAAAACTAGGGATGGGCACAAATGGGGAAAATGCAGTTCTGTTCTGTTCATGGTTCATGGTGTGCCTGGTTCATGAACCACAAACTGTCACACTTTTAAGAGCCAAATGAAACAGTTTGGTTTGTGATGTTTATTGCATGGTAGAACAGCCCCCTGGAACTAGAGACACCAAAATTGCAAAGGATCTCTGGCTGATTCTCCTCTACTTTCCCTCCATGTTTGGTGAGGATTGAATTAGTGGGTCTGAGTTACACCCCCCCCCCAAAGAAGGTGCTCTTAGGAAAGTGATTTCTGGGGAAATGACAGCTGACAGGTGGTGATTTTGACATGTGCAGGTTCAGGAGTGTATAGAAAGGATCCTGTGTAAGCTAGAGACACCAAACTCACAAGGGATCTCCAGCTAACATTCCTCTATGTGCCCTCCAAGTTTGGTGAGGTACTGAGTTACACACAACCCCAGAGAAGGTGCCCCAATCCTCCATTGTTTCCAATAGAGGAGGGAGGGAAACAGCAAGTAAAATAAGGACACTAGAAGCCAGCAGAATAGAATCAAAGTCCCTGAGAATCTCTGCAGTAGAAACTGAAGGGGGGCATTTTTCAAGCCCAGCAAAACCAGTGTGATGTACTAGTGCCCTGCAGAACCTAGTGCCATTATGGCAATGCCAGCTCAACAGGACTGATGTCTAGCACAGAATCACATTTCAAGCAAGGGAGGGGTTGCAAGCCCAGCAGAACAAGTACAATGTACAAAGTGTCCAGTAGTATCAGTGCAACCACAGAGTGCCCTGTAGAGCCCAGTTCTAATGTGGCAATGCCACCTCAACAGGACTGATGTCAAGCATAGAATCACAATCCAAGCGGGGGGGGGGGTTTGAAGCTCAGCAGAATCAGTGTGGTGTACTAGTGCCCAGCAGAACCCAGTGCCAGTGTGGCAATTCCAACTCAATCACAATCCAAGCAAAGGAGGGCAGAACCAGTACAATGTACAGAGTGCCCAACAGTATCAGTGCAATCACAGAGTGCCCAGCAGAACCCAGTGCCACTGGCATCAAAAGCTTTAAAAACATTATATCAAAGCACAGAGTCACAGATCCAAGCAATGGGGGGGGGTGGAATTTGCAAGCTTGGTGCAAGAAAGAAAGGCTGGCAAAGAAAGAGGGGATCCTCTTGAATCTGATATGACTAGTTTGAAATTGACAGCAGTTTCTCCAAGGCTGGAGAACTCCCCCTGCCTGTTACTTTGAAGTTTGGTAAACATTTTTTTTTAGTGGAGACAATCAGTCTGGAAATGTATCCATTCATGGACTAGCATGGACTTCCACAAACAGCTTGAAAGTTCATGGAAAATTTCGTGCCAGTTGACCTGCTACAAACTTTACATCGCGAACCACAAACTGCCCAAAATTCGCCATGAATTTTAATTTATGAGCCAGTTTGTGCCCATTTCTAAACAAAACCTGCTTAGAATTCCCAGAAGATAAAACATAACTGAGCATACACAACTCACATGCCTATAAATTCTGAATAATTAGGGGGGTGTGCATAAACAAACTGAGATTGGGGTCTGTTATTATTTTAATATTACTACTGCTGCTAGTTTATTGATTTTTACTGATTTGGATCTTTTTTAGTGATCATGTGATTTTTATCCTTGTGCATTGCCCTGAAAGACTTAAGGCTATGAGAAACTATGGAAATAAACAAGCAATTCCTCTATATGACCTATATCCTATATCCTATCCTGTTGATTTTTATCTCCTCCAAACTGGAACAGAGAAGGGAAAACATGACTGGCCTAGCAGACTGTGAGCCCCCAAATTTAGGGAGGGTCAGCCCTGCTTAATTAAAAAGGAGAAGATAGCTCTCTTCAATGAGAAAGCAAAGCAATTGAAGCAAATGAAGGGAGTTTCCACAGTAGACCTTAAATCCTGGTTCAACCCTGTCCCTGAACTTGCATTATACACTACACTCAAGTTCACCCCTGTAATTATCTCGGGGTATTTTTCGTTTCCATGTTACATTGAGGTCACCCTAGTTTCGCCTCAAACTTGTCCTGGGATTAACAGATGCTGTTACAACCAGGGATAAATGCAAGGTATTTCGTCACGAGTTGAACTCTGATAAAACTAGGGATGAGATCCGAAGACTCCTGACAACTTCTGACATTTCTGAATAGAGACCTGGTTAAGAGACACTGCCCTTGGCTAAAGCCCTCCACTTTCAAGAAGGGTCTTTAGCTGCAGGAAAAGAATGGGGAGTCAAAATGATTCAAAACCTGCAAACTTGAATTTTTAAAAAAGGGAAATGTGCTTGGTAACGTTTAGAGAGCAGAAAGCTAAGGAGAAACTTTGTAACAATAAGGAAAACGTTTTTGGGGAAAATATCATGTGCTCAGGACAGCAACCCTGAGAAATTTTGCAAGACTTGTGGAAATTCTTTTAGCTCCC
>NW_015165241.1:1507918-1514788 GCF_001447785.1 Gekko japonicus | reverse complement strand
AGGAATGTCCGAATTTCCTTCACATTTTGTTTCAGGCAATATCCAGTGGCTGGCACTACTCTCAAGAATTGTATCTAACATAGTTCAGAGAGCTAGTGCTGTTATTGTGTTGCAAAACCCAAAAGGAGTATCATGGCATTTTGAAGATTAGCAGATTGATTGTGGCATGAGATTTTGTGCACGAGGCTCATTTCAGTAGATAAATGAAGTGCATGAAGTGCATTTTCCCTAGAGACAAACAAATAATTGGGGGGGGGGATGTATGGAAGGGAGCCAAAAGTCCATCAAATTTTGGGCACTTTCACACATGCTGAATAATAAAATTTCAATCCACATTCAACACACTTTGTAACTGTTCTTATTGTACTGTGTAAAACAGTGAAATCCGCTTGCAAATATGCATTGAAGTGGATAGCAATTGGCAAGTGCATTATTCAGCATGTGTGAAGGTATGACCATGTACAGTTCAAATGTATTCAAGATAAGTATAGTGTCCATTCACAATAATACTAATTGGTAGTAATAGGCTGAGGACAGACTGGCAGTATGAAGCATGAGGGAGGTGGGGCAAAAAGACCTGGACCAAGTTGTGCCGGGGACTCCCAGTCGCAATGCACCTACTGATGCGGGAGCATACCAGGGAGGAGGCGCAAGGGAGCATTCACACTGTTGGCCTGCCCTTGGCAGAGGCGCGGCTGTAAGTGGCTTTTTTTCACTCTGGCGATATGCGCCTATGCGCATAGGCACAGAACCACAGCAGTGCGGCTTTTAGTGTGCACACTTCTGGGAAGCAGGATCAACGCGCCCTCTAGGGTTTGCTATGGCTTTCACCTGGTACTTTTTTAACGTGGTAGGGAATTGTCATAGGACGGGTTGAGTACAGCTGGGGAACGCCTGAGAGCTGTGGCTGTGTGAACCAGCCCCTTTAATCCGTTTGTGAAACGTGCCTGTTTCAGGCCAAACTGCCAGTCTGAACTCAGCCATAGTATCTCTCTTCTTGCTAAACTGATTAACTCCAGTGGTAGGTAAGGATGAATTCTAATTCAGTAGTCTCCTAGTAGTTTTGCTTTGGAGTTCTTTTGGTGAAGAAAGGTAAAGTTTAGGTCAGATACAGAATGTGTTGGGAGATTGAGCACTTTTGTGTGAAATTTCTGGCCATTTATTTGTTTTCAAAGAGCCTATGTAGCCAAAAGAATGGCATTGTTGATCAATGATGGCACATATTGCATTAGTGAAAGAACCCCTGATACTATTAGGCTCAGTAACAGCATTGCTTGAATGGACATAGGTATAGGGTTGGGATGTATGTTGCTTCCTGGATCTGATTGTTTGTTAGATGGGCCGTTAGTGCTGGTAAGAAGCTTTTACTGGGTTATCTGTAAATAAAGAAAGGCCCACTTTTCAGTGCCTGTGAGATAAAAGTATAATTGTCCAGGAATCCCAGTATGCACTGTAGATCATGGATAGTATGTGGATGACAACAGATGGTATTCTGTTTGTTTGTTGTTGGGCTCTCTTATAACAGCCTACTAGAGTATCAGTTTGGTAACCAGAAGAAGCAGATTGGCAAGGCAATACTGGTATCCAGAAAGCATAAAGTATGTGATCCCCCAGGTCACAGTCACACATATGTATGGAATGGACTAAAGGCCTACAAATTTGTGTACTTCAGAAATCTGACACTGATCGACTGGAGAGGTGGGGACTTTTAAAAGGTCCTTTCCCTCCTTATGACCTCTGTAAGTAAACCATTCTTTCCCTGAAACATTTTAGTCTCTAGGGCTTAGAAGCAGTAAACAAGTTATCTTTTAGATACCTTTAGGAAGGCTCCCTCCGTCACTGTATTCTTGATTTAGGGGTGCTTTTTAATGACTCTCTGAGAACCACCATGTGAAGGGGATTGATTACTGAAACAGATTGCCTTGGGGTAGAGTTATTCAACAGGTTTCAAACCAAATTTAAACACAGCCCTAAGAGAAGTACTATAGCCAGGTACAATTTCATGAGTTCTGAGTGACATGATACACAAACAAGAAGATAATTCAATGGCTTATGACGGGGGATGGGGTGGGGAGAGACTCATGTTAGGAAGTCTCTCTGCAACAGGTTGTTATAAAATGGTCTCCTCAGAAATGAATCAGCACTGCCACCACCCAAGGCTGGTCACATGTAAGCACTGCAGACTTAATTGACATCCTCAGTTAATCACGGCGCTCTGAACCAACTAAACAGGCAAGTCTAGGTATGCTGCCATTCCTGTAAGGCAGCACCAAACAAAGCCAAAAGGCACTAGTGAGGAGTTGCCAATCACAAGACACTAGAACTATAAGGCAATTTATCATAACATCTGAAGAGTACATGATTTGAACTTGCACATTTTTATCTTGGGATAGCGTTATGTTTCTATCATTAGAAAGAATACATTTCCCCTGGTATGCCAGTGATTTCTTCGTTCAGCCTCTCTGGAGTCCTTATAAAAACTCTCTTCATGTGTTAGTGGGCAAATATAGGCTGATTTTGCATTGGCTTTTCCTGCCATTGTTTTAGCGAACTCATGTTGGAACAGAAATTCCTCACTGCATTGCATGCTGCTTTCACTTCCTTTGATCATAGGATTTTATGGTAGCCTCCACACTCCATGCTTCCTTTGACAATCGGATTTTAAGATTTTATAGTAGATTTATGGCCATTTTATGGCTGTTCAGGGGTGACTTTGCAGTCAGTATGGTGTACTTGAATGACGTTTTGAGCTGCACTATCTCCTCCCAGTTGAGAAAATGTGGAGCGAATCCCAGATGCAGAATTGCTCAGTTTCTCTCCCCATTTCTCTGCTAATATTCTGCATTGGGGGCCTAGAACTTGTTGAGGGATTGATTTCGGGATCTCATTTTCTCGCACTCAGGGTGGCTCTCATCATAATAAAAGGTTCTGTCTAATTACATTTAGAACCGAAAAGCAAATTAAACATCAAAAGATACAAAAAGCATGCTACCTCAATCAGTCTTCCTTTCCCCAGCCAGTGCTCCCCTCCCTGGATAGGCTTGAGGTGGTGGTGGGGGGAACAGAGAAAGAAAGCAACTTTAACTTTAAATATATTCTCAAAGTCCCCCACCACCAGCTGGCTTGGAGAAGGCAATTTGTAAATTTTAATCCCTTCTCCAAGCCAAGCAACCTGGAGTGGGGGCAGGGGGGGCTTGGAGGATGCATTTAAAATTAAAATTGCTGTCTTTCCACCAGTCCCTCCCTCCTCCCCATCTATTTGCTTTATTTACACCTTTCTTTCTCTCTCTCTTTCTCCCCCCCCATCTAAAGTTAGATGTGTTCTCCAAGCACTGCCCCAGCACCACACCAGCCAGCTGGCTTGGCTCAGAGAAGGTATTTGTCTCTTTAAATCCCTTCTCCAAGCCAAGCTAGCTGGTGTGGGGGCATGAGGGGGGTTGTAGAACACATTTAAAGTTAAGGTTGCTTTCTTTCCACTTCTCCCTCCCCATTTATTTGTCTTTTTCTCACCCCCTCTCTTCCCCTTCGTTCCTCCCTCCACCCATTTATTTGCTTTCTTTCCACCTCTTTCTTTCTCCCTCCCTCCCTCTCTCTCTCTCCCTTCCTTCCTTCCTCCCCTCCCTCATCTATTTGCTTTCTTTGTTTCTATTTCTATCTCTCCTCCTTTCTTTCAACCTCTTTCATTCTTTCCACCTTTCTCTTTCTCTCTTCCTTCCTTCTTTCCATCCTTCCTCCCCATCCCTCCCTCATCTATTTGCTTTCTTTCCACCTTCCTTTCTTTTTCTCTCTTTCTCTGTGTTTCTCTCTCTCTTCAGTCCTTTCTTCCCTCTCCTTCCCCATCTATTTGCCTTCTTTGTTTCTCTCTCTTTTTCTTTCTTTCTTTCCACCTCTCTCTCTCTTTCTTTCTTAGACAAATATCATTAGAAAACAAATGAATATCATTGGACAAATAAATATCATTATCAATATCTGGTTTTACCCCTTTTGTGGGTTTTTGGCAGTCTCATTTAATGTTAATAAAAAGCAAATTTGTATATTTTTCCATAAAAGTTTTGTGTAATATTTGTTCATGTCTTGCAGCTCTCATACTTCTGATGTTTATTCTATGTGACTCTTATGTTATGCAAGTTTAGCCACCCCTGCCTTAGGCTATCTTCTGACTACAGTGTCCAGATAGAAGCATCTCTCCCTTATAATAAAGCAGCAGTGGGGGGACCAACGTTCTAAAATGCCCGCCTTTAGTGTTTGGCCGGAAGAACTGCCACTCAGAAGACACTGGCTGGGTTGACTGGCTGCTTTGTGCAGTCCCGCTCAGCGTTTCAAGATCTTTTGCATATGGAAGCTGATTGGACTTCACTCCATTCCACACCTCAAACTCCCCCCCCGCAAGGCAGTTGGAATTTTCAGTTGCATATGGGAACAACTGTATTCTGAGGTAACATATGTCCTCACTCACAACACATCACTTCCCCTTCAAAAGAAACAAACCCAATAACACAATCACGCCACATCACGAAGAAGACAGATCACACCACAAGCAGAATACCACAAGGCAAAAAATGATAGGAAAAGGTGCCAGCAGTCACCCCATTACTGCCACAGATGGTGTGCAGGTCCCAGGTTCATGTTTTAAAAGCTGCCTGGGGGACTATGGACCATTCACACACTTTCAACCATAACATACCTCATAGGGTAGTTGTGCGGATCATAGGGGGAGAGGAGAATGATGTCAGCTGCTTTGGTTCCCACTGCAGGGATAGACTGCCCTTTCCCTAGGCAGAGGCTGTGGGGGGGGATGTAAAACTTAAGACAAACAGGCAGATAAAGGTTGGCTGATGGTTGCCTGGAAAGGACATAGGGTTGAAGCCTGCTGAGGGTGGGGTCTGAGGAGGAGGAGGAAGAGGGGGACCTCAGACAGATACAATGGGGGGCGAGGCAGGCGATGGAAGGCCGATGCCTCCGTCGCCTGGCTGGAGTGGCCGCGGGGGAGTCTGGAGTCGGGCGGCCGCTGGTGGGAGCCGCGGGTGCCCGGGCCGAGATTGGGGGGGCAAGGCGGGCGACAGAAGGCCGATGCCTCCGTCGCCCGGCCCTCTACAGAATCCACCCCCCAAACCTCCAGGTATTTCCCTCCTTAGAGCTGGCAACCCTACATTCCCCTCAGTGCCTGTTGGTAGGCAACTAAGCTTGGTCCTGTCACCTACTTTGGCCTTTGGGAGAAAACACATTGGGGCCAGTCCTGATAGGGTTGCCAACTCCAGATGGGAAATTCCTAGACATTTGAGGGATGGAGCCTGAAGAGGGTGAGGTTTGAGGAGGGGTGGGACCACAGACAGGTACAATGCCATAGACTCCACCCTCCAAATCAGTCAGTCCCTCATAGGGAACCATTGTTGCCAATCTCCAGGTGAGGGCTGGAGAGCACTCAGTATTACAACTGCTCTGCAGAAGGGAGGGCAGAAGTCAGCTGAAGTCAAAGGGGCAGATAATGGTAGGTTGGTGGCTAGCTGGGAAGGAGATGGGGTTGCCAACTACATGCTAACAAATTCCTGGGGATTTGAGGGGTGGAGCCTGGAGAGGGTGGGGTTTGCAGAGGGGTGGGACCTCAGACAGGTAGAATGCCATAGACTACACCCTCCAAACCAGCCATTTTGTCCTGGGTAACAATTGCTGCCAATCTCCAGGTGAGGGTTTCAGATCACTCACAATTACAACTGCTCTTCAGGTAGCAGAGATCAGTTCCTCTGGAGAAAACAGTGGACTCTGTCATTATACCCTGCTGAGGTCACCACAGCAAATTGACACTGTTTGCCCAAAGCCAGAGCACTCTCCCAGAGCCTCTTTCTAGATCTCGTTGTATTGCTTTCACAACGGGCTTTACTGCTAGTAGAAACATAAACCCAAGGGTTATCTAGTCCAACCCCCTGCACAAATAGGAAATTTACAGCTACCTTTCCTCTCACTCCCCTAGTGACCCCTGCTTTATGCCCAGAAGAAGGCAAAAAACCTCCAGAATCCCTTGGTGTTGTGTATTAAGATGGCCACTGCCATGTGGGCCTGACCATGCGGTCCTACAGACCTTCTGACCTTCGCAGGGGTCATTTCGTAGAAAAAGAGCTAAGGGAACTCATTAGCATAACTCATTAGCATATGCCACACCCCCTGACATCACCGGAAGTGTGTCATAAGTCCACACCCACCACTCAGTCTTAGTCTTGCACCAAACTGGTTCATAGGAATTTGTTTACCGTTTTGTTTTTATTCTTGCACAACCGCAGAGGCAACTTGGTGTATCTGCTAAGTGTCAGATCAAGGTCTAGAAGACTCAGGTTCAGACCTGCCTTTCTGCCCTGGAAGCTTGCTGGGTGACCTTGGGCCAGTTGCTTGTCCTCTAACCCACCTCTCAGGGCTATTGTGAGGGTAAAAGGCAGAGAGACAAATACATGCCACCCTAAGCAACCCAGAGAAAGGGCAGAACAAAACCGTCCGTAACAAAAATAAAGCTGTGCCAGTTTGCCAGTTCCTCCCCACCTCCAACTACCGAAAGAGAAATAAGAGACCCGGGTGTGTGTGTGTTACCAACTGGCCCTTTTTTGGGGGGGCGCAACACGGAGAGAAGTGACCCATCACTCCCAATCCCCTCCTTGGAGAATCCAACAAGGAGGCCAGTTGCTGCAGAGAGGCACAGACAGAACACGTCCTCCGACTGCGCAGATTCACACTTTAAAGGGGACGCCGGAAGACCTGCGGCTGAGCCAGGGCTGGCTCCAGGGTTTTTTGTACTCTAGGCGAGGCCACCTTCTGGTGCACCCCCCCACGCCCCCACCAATTATGGGGTGTCCAATGAAGCTGATGGGTAGTAGATTCAGGAGA
>NW_015165241.1:1507457-1507762 GCF_001447785.1 Gekko japonicus | reverse complement strand
GATTACTCTTTTCTACTGCTACAGACAGACTAACAGGGCTACCCGTCTTGATCTAGATTCATACACTTAACCTTTCTTGTACTGAAAGATATTATCGTTCACCCCTAACAGGGTTGTCAACCTCCGGGTGTGGCCTGAAGTTCTCCCAGAATTACAATCAACCTCCAGCTGACAGAGATCAGTTTCCCCAGAAAATATCATTGCTTTGGAGGGAGGAAGAAGAGGACATTGGGTTTATACCCTGCCCGTCCCTCGGAGTCTAAGAGTGGCTTACAAACTCTTTTCCCTTCCCCTCCCCACAACAG
>NW_015165241.1:1498323-1507412 GCF_001447785.1 Gekko japonicus | reverse complement strand
GGCTCTTTTTCAATAACAGCTCTTATCAGAACTACGGCTTGTCATCCAGCCAGGTGCAAGTGGAGGAGTCGGGGAATCAAACCCGTTTCTCCCAGATTAGAGTCCACGCACTTAACCACTACACCAAACTGGCTCTAATAGGCCTGGAAAGGACCCTGTCGTCTCATAGAATGATAGAATCACAGAGTTGGAAGGAACCTTCAGGGTCATCTAGTACAACCCCCTGCACAATGCAGGACATTCACAAACACCTCCCCCCCACACACCCCACAGTGGCCGCTGTTCCATGCCCAGGTCAGGGGGAAGCGCTCATGTCCTCCCCAGGATCCTCATCAGCTGTGCGGTCCTGGCTCTCACACAGCCTCACCTGCCTCCAAGAGAATTAGATCAAAATTCATAAGGGCCCGGGAAGGCAGGTTGCCAATCTCCAGGTGGGGCCTGTACCTCTCCAGGAATTACAGCTGATCTTCAGAGGACAGAGATCACCCCCCCTCCGAGAAAACGGCAACTCTATGGCATCAGCCCCAAGTCCTCCAGGAATCTCCCCACTTGGGACTTGGCAGGACCACACTGAGAGGTTCCCCTTACACACACACACGAGGAAGCAGCCTTTGCATCACCTCCCTCGCCCTGGATCTGGGGAGTTGCAGCTGCATGGGGGAGGGGGGGTGCAGGGAAAGTCCGTGCCAGGTGGAAGGAGGGAGGGAGGCGTGTGGGAAACGCCCAGGCCAGGGAGGGGGACAAAGGGCCAGCGCTGATTCGGAAGCGAGGGGGCCCCCTTCTCTAGGGGGAGGGGCTCCTGCGGCAAAGCTGGGGGAGGATTTTCCACCATTTCCCACCCCTCATTCCCCCTTTGCTGAAGGGTAGCCCGCAGAACTCACCGGATTCCCCTGGGGACGTGGTTGGGGGCGGCTGCGGCCGGCGTTCCCATGGTGCGGGGCGGGAGATGAAAGTGACCACACAAAGAGGGGGGTCTCCCTCGCCGCCCCTCTGGCCAGGCCGACTCGCTCCCTTTAACCCTTCGCTTGACTCAGGGGTGCAAAAGATGCCTCGCGGCTCCCTCCGTCAGCAAAAAAGCGTGGCACCGAGAACCCGCCCCCTCCCTCCTGGCTGAGATGGGATACCCTGAGAGCAGCTGCTCCCCCCCGGAAAAAGCGAGCTCCATTTTGCAAAGGTGCAGGAGGGGCATGTGCAAAGTCTCTGCAGGAGCAGAGGCCGTGCAGGGCGTGGTTGATGCTCGGTGGCCTCTTCCCAGTCAGTCCCCAGCCCTCGCTCCCTTGCCCCAGTGGCCTGCACCTCTGGCGGGGTCACAAACCGGATGGGTGTGTGGAGAGCCTGAGCCCGGCCCCGGCTTAATGGCATGGAAAATGGGGGGGAGGGCCCGGGGAAGAAGTGGAAGGGGGGAAGCCCCTCCGCTGCCTGGCACGCCACGAAGGGGGGGCAAAGGGATGGGGAGCGCTGCCACCGTCGCCGCTGCCCTCAGCTGATCCTCCAGATGAGGGGCCAAGGCAGCCCGGCGGGGCCGGAAGCGGGGCAGCTGGAAGCAGGGGGCGGGGCTTTGTCGTGTGCCCCGCCCCCTGCACCTCACCCGGGGGAACAGCGATCCCCTCAAATCGACCTCTGGACCTTCGGTCCTAGAACAATAGCCAGCTCGGATCCTAGTGCGGACCAATAGGTTTGCATGGATCCGGATAGGAACCTATGGGGAATGAGGACATGTAAATAGAACGAATCACGGGAAGTGGGGATGTGTTGGGTGTGAGCATGAACATGGATATAAGCCAGCATTGGATTGGCTAGTTCATCTTTCGTTTTGCCAGTGTAATCAATAAACGTGAGCTGATTTCACCATGCTACGCCTGGGACTCCAATAGTTTTTACTTGGCCAATCTGGCCTGGAGAAAAATTCTTTCCAGACCACAAAGTAGAGTCAGGATGGTCTGATTCCCCAGTCTCTTGTCTGCCGTGCATATTTTCCCACTAGGGCTCTTAGCATGACTTGAGCCTTGGGGTTCCACTAGCAGGAGGGAACTATTGCTTTGTTGCACCATCCCTAGCTGAGTCCATCACCCAAATGCTGCTTATGTCCAATTGGTCGTCTTCTGGGCTTTTACTTTGGCAGCTTCCCATTGGCTCTCAATTAAGGGCTGTCTCTCCACTCTACAGAATCTCCTGTTCTCTCTGTAGACTTCAGAGGGCAGTTTTAGTTTCTCTGGGTACCTGGTCCACAGGCCTTCATATCACCCCAGCAACAGCATGGCACTTCTGGTTCAGCCATGTAAACATCCCTCCAGGCTGGTAGCACTACATTATCAGTGGACCACTCACCACAGAGCACTTTCCAACATAATTTTTTGTTTGTTTGTTTTGAAAATATTAAAGTATGGTATTTCTGCTTCATTGTAGTTAGGTTCTTTAAAGATTCACATGGAGGGGCATTTTGAAAGAAATTATATTGATTGCTTTGAAAATTAAGTCAAAAACGATAAAACTAACTCATCCTTGGCAGTAGGAATCCTGAGCCACCACATCTGCAAAAATTATGACTTTCTCTTTCAGCATTTATGGCAAACCACCACAGCATGAAATGTGTCTTCTTCTTCTTCTTTTTGTCCATTACATTTTAAAAACTGTGTTTCTTTGTAGTACGGTTTCATTTCAAGCCATGGTTTTATAGTTCCTATCTCAGCAGCAATGCTATAAAACTATCATCATGTCAGTGCAAACTGGTTGATGAAATTTTACCACAGACAAAAATATCTTAGATACAACAGTATCCATTGCAAGTTAACAGGATAAAAATAGAATTTATGGGAATAACTTTGCAGTCAACATGAATGGTAACATTATAAGATGGGTTTCAAGGTCAGTGCAATAATGTTTGATGTGCCATGTACCCACTACCTGTTCTGAACCTTGGAATAAGTAAATATAAGATTCCTAACTTTGCCCCAACCTGAAACAAAATGAAGTTGCCCGTGCAAATTTTCTATGAAAGTATCACAAATGTGGCTTATTATGTTTTCTTGCTTAATGAATAATCCACTTTCAATGCACTTTCCAACTGGATTTTACTGTGTGAACTAGCAACATCCAATTGGAAAGTGCATTGAAATTGGATTGAAAGTGGATTAATTAGTGTGTGTGATTGTAGCCAGTGTTATACCTAGAATGTTAATTGCATTTTATTTGACTGCAAGCAAAAGACCTGTGCCCCTCAGTTGAGCTGTCATTCAAGCAATGCGTAAACACGGTATCTATCAGCGCTTCAGACAGCTGAAAAGAAGGGGAATGAGAAGATATTTTACCAACTTTGAAAGATCTGCATACAGTTTTGGTGATTTTTTGAAAGAAATATTACTTCCAGATTGAGCAAACTATGGTTAATAGTAACCATAGAGTGTCTTCATGCTGTTTTGAAACCATAGTTTGAAGGGTATTTGCAAATCCTAGCTTTGGGGTGACCTTGGTTACTGCTAACCACAGTATGACATTTTTGGCTTTCATGGTACACTATGTTTAGGCAAACCAGTGGGGGGGAGAGGAGAACACCACTTTGGAACTGTGAGCTTTGGAACACCACTACTGTGATATCAGAATTGAACCTCTGTATTAGTTGTTCACAGTGCACCCTTCCTGTTTCCTTACAGGAAGCCTATGGTGTGAATTTGAAAAAACATATTCTGGCATAGCCACCCATAATATCTGGAACAAGCTTGAGTTACAAGAGTCAATATATTTGATACAATTTTTTTGTTTGTGAATGGCATATATGCATGTGCCTGTATTCAACCTGATCTTCTACCTTCTGTCCTATTTATCATGAACATGAAGAAGTATCAGTTGAAGTCCTAGAGAAACAGGACCTGTATTTCACCTAACCCAAAAGTATTGCCAAAAAGTGATCCAGTTTCACAACATCCCAAGTTCTACATATGCTACCTTTGTTTTTAAAGGAAAGCACCACATTAGTAGACTGGACTCCAGGATGGTTAGGTGGATAGGGAACTGGTTGGAGAACCGCACTCAGAGAGTAGTTGTCAGTGGCATTTCATTTGAATAGCGGGAGTTGTCCAGTAGGGTCCCACAGGGCTTGGTTCTGGGCCGAGTACTTTTCAATATTTTGATAAATTATCTGGATGAGGGTGTGGAGGGGCTACTAATTAAATTTGCAGATGACACCAAATTGAGAGGAGCAGAGAATACACCAGCAGATAGAGACAGAATTCAACAAGATCTGATCACATTGGAAAAGTGGGTGTATGTGAACAAGATGCAATTTACCAAGGATAAATGTCGGGTTCTACATCTGGGTAACAAAAATGAGGAACATGCATACTTAGTGTTCCCTCTAAGTTGAGTTAGTGTGAGCTAGCTCACAGTTTTTTAGCCTCTGGGTCACACATTTTGTCTTAGCTCAGGAAGGATGGCACCAGAGCAAACTAATGTATGCAGTAGCCAAATTGCTCGCTCACAACTTTAATGCCAGTAGCTCACAAAGTAGAATTTTTGCTCACAAGACTCCACAGCTTAGAGGGAACATTGCTTCTGAGTAGCAGTGTGTTAACGAGATCCTGGTGTATGGGTGGACCAAAAGTTACATTTGAGCAGCCAGTGTGATTCCGTGATAAAAAAGGCTAATGTGATCTTGGGGTGTATCAACAGAAGCATAACATGCAAATCTCAAGATGTCATAGTCCAGCTGTAAACTGCATTGGAGTACTGTGTGCAGTTCTGGAGGCCTCACTTCCAAAAGAATGTGGTCAGAATGCAGCGGGTGCAGAGGACAGTGGTGAGGATGATTGGGGGTCTGGAGACTATGAGGAAAGGCTGAGGGACTTGGGAATGTTCAGTCTGGAGAAGAGTAGGTTGAGGGGGGACATGATTGCTCTCTTTAAGTATCTGAAGGGCTGTCACTTGGAGGAGGGCAGAGGGCTGTTCCTGTCGGCAGCAGAGGATAGGACTTGCAATAATGGGTTTAAATTAAAGGCGGGAAGGTACCAGCTGGATATTAGGAAAATCTGTTTTTACAGTCAGAGTTGTGCAACAGTGGAATCAGCTGCCTCGGGAGGTGGTGAGCTCCCCCTCACTGACAGTCTTTAAGCAGCAGCTGGACATGCACATGTCAGGGATGCTCTAGGCTGATCCTGCATTGAACAGGGGGTTGGACTAGATGGCCTGTATGGCCCCTCTCAACTCTGTGATTCTATGATTCTATCTGCACCAGATCAAAGACTTGCCTAAATATCTAACAATCTCTCTCTCTCTCTCTCTCTCTCTATCTCTCACACACACACAAACACACACTCACCCACACACACACACAAGACATGATGAGTTCTAATTTTTTAACAAAATAATAGATGATTTCAAATTTCCAGTCCATATTGATTTAACCTGAAAATCCCCATAGATTCTTCCTTGTCTGACCTAATTCTGTATTGTAATGCTGTTTTCAGTTTACTTGCACTGATTTTTTCACTATAAAATGTATGCACTGTAAAGTTATTTGTGTGCGAATACATCAGCATTATAAATATAAATATGTCCATTTTATGAATATAAACTGTATACATTGCATATAAAAATGACACAGTGTGTGTGTGTGTGCGCAAGTCAAATGAATCAACAAAGCCAATAAT
The DNA here is from genome assembly GCF_001447785.1 of Gekko japonicus. Lineage (NCBI taxonomy): Eukaryota > Metazoa > Chordata > Lepidosauria > Squamata > Gekkonidae > Gekko > Gekko japonicus. Next base: position 1,501,770 of record NW_015165241.1, on the reverse strand, counting down.
GAATAATGGAAAATTAAAGCTATTGACAAAACTATAAATAAGTACACAAAGAAACAAAGGGAGCTTTTGCTCACCCTAAAAATTCCAGAAGGAAATATCTGGAATTAATTGTAGTAAAAATTAAAGTGACATTCTAATGTTTATATTATTAATTTCTTATTCCAGATGAATTAGTTAACAACATCTGAAAGGCAGAAGTTTATGGAATCAGTATACAACCCACATTTATTGTATTATCATTATCAATACAATTCAGTGTGTTAAAACTGTCAGTGCCATCCTAAGGACACTTTCCTGGGAGTAAGCCTCATTGAATTTATTTATTTATTTAATTTATTTTTCGTATGTATACCCCGCCCTCCCCATGGGCTCAGGGCGGGGTATATATGTGAGTAGGATTCTGAGTACATAGGCATGGGATTGCTCTCTAACATTGCGAGCATTGATTTCAATGGTCTCAGAAGGGTGTAACTCTGCTGCTGATGACTCCATAAATATCCTAAGGGTGTTTGTTGTTGTTGTTTTTGTTTGTTTGTTTCTAAATGGACTTTGCTACACTGACTGAAATGAGTCTGTAGATTGCTTCTGGCCCTGGGACACTCAATAAAGTAGGAATCACTCTCAACTCAATTCATTTCTGAAATGGGTATCATTACTAGATTTAATCACATTAGCCAAACATAACCAATACTATAACATCTAATATTGACACCTGTCACGGCTCAGGTGGGGTGTCACCTGACACTGCCACCACTCTGGTTTTAGTATCCCTTGAGAAGGCCCAGAGCACCCTCCCAAGACCTTCAGACCTCCCTTGTTTGGCCAAAATAAGCGTGAGGACCAGACAGAGTAAACAACAAGGAAAAGGTTTATTTTTACAGGAGATCAGCCCAATATGGGAAACAAACAAGGTGAAAGTACAATATCAGTAAGGGGGTGAAAAGAAAAGGAATCAAATGCCCTAACGCAACTAGACTCACAGTCCCTAACTCACTGCCTCAAGTGGGCCTCAGTCTGCTCACCCTTCCTCTCAGGATGAGGTTAGGCTGCCCAAGGCCCCCCGGGGGGCGGGGAAACCCCCACCCCAGAGGCCTGTTCCCCGCCGCCGACGGATCGGGCCCCAGGGGGAACCCCACCCCCACGTGTGCATCACCCGGAAGTGATGCGACCATGCCAGGCATGCTGGGGGCGGGGCCACGGTCATCCGAGGGAAAACTCAATGGCACTTCTGGGTGACGTGCGTGCGGCACGCACGAGCTTCGCGCACACACACTAGTCACCGGATGGGAGTCCCCTGCCACGGTGATTTTTCAACTTGGCAACCCTAGATGAGAGTCTCTTCCCTGCAGCATACTTCCTTCTGGCCCTGCTCTCTTGGAAGAAAGAACAGCTCTTCTTCTGTACCAGCTCTTTTGTTATAAGTCCCCTTTCCCTGTGATTGGTTAAAATTGATGCCAAAACCTCTCAGGGGCTCCTGGGAGTTGTAGGTCTGGCCTCCTCCCACTGCTACTCAGGCTCCCTGGGCCTGCTAGGCCTTTGCTTGCACAGCCCAGATCATGACACATACCCATTTCACAGATGCCATGAATTAAGTTGTGCGTGATTCCTACTTGATACTCATCCAATTGAATATATAATAACCTTAGCTTAGATGGCTTTAAAAGGGAAAGCATAGAATTCTGTCACTAGTTATTAGCCATGTTTGAAGGTAGTATATATCTGAATGCCAGTTGATGGGTGGCAGAGCATCTATTCTGTGCCAACAATCTTCTCCAGTGATTAACATGGACCAAGCAAGGCAGTCTACAAATATAAGTGGAATAGATACATATCAGACATTTAATGGAATGTATTTTCTCTAACATAACTGTCTAACATGGTGAATGAGATTATGTACAATATCTGCATGCAGCTCAGACACCTAACAAAGAATGTACTCACCACTGGAGAGAGGCAAGGTAACAAAGTTCTAGCACCTCTGCCCAAGTTCTGAAGGTTTTTCCCTGTACCGGGTGTCACCAGGTGGCACTGTTCCACATGGTCTCTCAGCTATTGTACTGTACAAGAGAGAACTCTTAATATATCCAAACAGTGTGATAAGGGTTATAACAGTCATGTCTCCTTACAAGAGGGGGAAAACACCCTGAACTACAGCACACAAATCCAGAGAGGGAGAGCCACACTCAAAGCAGGTTTCAGTACACAAATGCTCTTCTGAATAATCACCCATGCAAGCAAAGGGTGCACACCATTTTGTTGCTGCATCCTTGCATCCAACCAGGGCTGCACATGTTGTTGCATGCTGTACTGAGATTACAAACCAATTGAAACAGATAGCTATCACTTGTTCAGGAGGATGGGTGCTTTGGAGGGTAGACCCTGTGACATTATACCTGCTGAGTCCTTCCGCCCCACCCCCCAATGCTGCCCTCCACAGGATCCACCCCCCAAATCTCCAGGTATTTCCCTCCTTAGAGCTGGCAACCCTACTTTCCCCTCAGTGCCTGTTGGTAGGCAACTAAGCTTGGTCCTGTCACCTATTTTGGCCTTTGGGAGAAAACACATTGGGGCCAGTCCTGATAGGGTTGCCAACTTCAGATGGGAAATTCCTGGAGATTTGAGGGATGGAGCCTGAAGAGGGTGAGGTTTGAGGAGGGGTGGGACCTAAGACAGGTACAATGCCATAGACTCCACCCTCCCAACCAGCCAGTCCCTCATGGGGAACCATTGTTGCCAATCTCCAGGTGAGGGCTGGAGAGCACTCAGAATTACAACTGCTCTGCAGAAGGGAGGGCAGAAGTCAGCTGAAGTCAAAGGGGCAGATAATGGTAGGTTGATGGTTAGCTGGGAAGGAGATGGGGTTGCCAACTCCAGGCTGGCAAATACCCTGGGATTTGAGGGGTGGAGCATGGAGAGGGTGGGGTTTGAGGAGGGGTAGGACCTCAGACAGGTAGAATGCCATAGCCTCCCCCCTCCAAACCAGCCATTTCATCCTGGGTAACAATTGTTGCCAATCTCCAGGTGAGGGCTGGAGATCACTCAAAATTACAACTGCTCTTCAGGTAGCAGAGATCAGTTCCTCTGGAGAAAACAGTGGACTCTGTCATTATACCCTGCTGAGGTCACCACAGCAAATTGACACTGTTTGCCCAAAGCCAGAGCACTCTCCCAGAGCCTCTTTCTAGATCTCGTTGTTTTTATTTCCACAACGGGCCTTATTCCTAGTATATATATATCAGAGAGTGAGAGAAAGATTATACTGAGAGTCTATGCCTGTCAGAGTGAAGTCTGAGTGACTGTTTGTAACACCAAGTTTTGCCAGTTATATTTACAAGTTCCTTTTTTTCAGTAACAGTTCAAAATAACCAGAAACTTATTTTGTTCTTTATTAAATAAATCAAATTTTTATTTAAGCTTATCCCAGCAATTAGTACAGTTCTTCCTCAG
>NW_015165241.1:1498007-1498126 GCF_001447785.1 Gekko japonicus | reverse complement strand
TTTTAATTCCTGGTGGCAGCAAAAAACGACCAAGTTTATATACACAGAGAGTGTTTAAAGGTAAAACCATCTCCCCAATAAGCGAGGACGCCACAAATATACTGTCATCAGTCTGTTTG
>NW_015165241.1:1497701-1497866 GCF_001447785.1 Gekko japonicus | reverse complement strand
GAGAAAGAACATTTTGTTGGGGTTTATTCTGAGCAGACAGCAGGAACCGGCCTGTTGTGAACAGAAGAATAACCAGAATGCCTTGGGTTAATATTATCTTCTTCCCTTGTTAAGCTGGCAATAAGCCCCTGGCATTTATGAGAAAGGGGATAGAGGGGAATTAGA
>NW_015165241.1:1495479-1495602 GCF_001447785.1 Gekko japonicus | reverse complement strand
AAACTCAGATTTACATATCTTAAAAGCCAGTGTGGTATCTTGGCCAAAGTACCAGACACAGGTCTGGAAAACCAGTATGCAGAATTAATTATACCATCCTTGGAAGGTCAAGCTAGCAATCCT